>NW_027099908.1:0-122915 GCF_031753505.1 Anomalospiza imberbis
AGAACATAAGTGGAGCACAGATGCTAAAAAGCAGCAAAGCTGAAAAGCCTGGCTCAGCTTCACTAGTGTGCAATTGACTGATTGTGAAAAACAAAGCAGCAGAGCACCGGGCTTCTGGGCGCTGTGAAGGCATTTGCCAAAAGCAGGCAGCTGCTCCTTCCCAAGCACAGTCAGCTGCCTATGTTCTTGCTTGTCGACAAACTCACCGCTGCCCTTCTTTTCAGCAGCTGCCACTGTGTTCTGGGCATTTCGAAGCCTCTGGGAACGAGCGAGACTTGCCAAGGTGGGACGCATCAGGACGAAGTGAAAACCCAGGCAAGTTTTCCTGGAACGCTTTCCATTCGCTTGCCGAGAGTGAATTCAACAGGCAGGAGAGCGGTAGCCACCGTCCTCCAGCAGTCTGAAGGCTTCGCACACAAGCCCGCTTCTTTGCGGCTTCGTTCTTCGCCTCTTCCAAGCAACCGCGATCTCTGCCTCTCGGAGGCGAAGAAGCGGCTAGTTCGCGCACAGATCATTAGAGCGGCCACAATGCACTCTGGAGCACCGCTTCTGCCGAAAGACACCAAGAGCCAGCACTTGGCTTCCGATAGCTTCGAAGCCGCGCCTTCTGCTTCTCTAGTCGTCTCTATCTTGCCAAAAAGCTTTCCACCTCCATTTGGCAAGGAGAAAGTGTACCAGCACTGCACACTAACACCGGGTTTCAATGGAATTGAATTTGCTGCACATTCCAAGGACACGGCTCTTTCCGAGGCAATCTGCAACCTGCTGTCAGATGGAAGTGCTCTCTGTCCTCTCCTGCCCAGCTCTATGCACTAGCGGGCACTTTCCAGCCTGGCCAAGGCAAACAACCTCGAGACATGTCACAGAGCATAAGTGGAGCAGAGATGCTAAACAGCAGCAAAGCTGAAGAGCCTGGCTCAGCTTCAGTAGTGTGCATTTCACTGACTGGGAAAAACAAAGCAGCACAGCACCGGGCTTCTGTGCCTGTGAAGGCAATTGCAAAAACGTGGCAGCTGCTCCTTCACAAGCATAGTCAGCTTCCTATATTCTGGCTTGTTTACAAACTCACCGCTGCCCTTCTTTTCAGCAGCTGCCACTGTGTTCTGTGCATTTCAGAGCCTCAGGGGACGAGCAAGACTTGCCAAGGTGGGACGCATCAGGACTAAGTAAAAATCCAGGCAAGTTGTCCTGGAATGCTTTCCATTCGCTTGCCAAGAGTGAATTCAACAGGCAGGAGAGCGGCAGCCACCGTCCTCCAGCAGTCTGAAGGCTTCACACACAAGCCCGCTTCTTGGCGGCTTCGTTCTTCGCCTCTTCCTAGTTACCAAAATCTCTGGCTCTCGGAGGCGAAGATGCGGCTAGTTCGCGCACAGATCATTAGAGCGGCCGCGGTGCACTCTGGAGCGCCGCTTCTGCCGAAAGACGCCGAGAGCCAGCACTTGGCTTCCGATAGCTTTGGAGTCGCGTCTTCTGCTTCTCTAGTCGTCTCTATCTTCGCAACAAGCTTTCCACCTCCATTTGGCAAGGGGAGAGTGTACCAGCACTGCACACTAAGCCCGGGTTGCCAAGAAATTGGATTTGCTGCACATTCCAAGGACACGTCTCTTTCTGAGGCAACCTGCAACACGCAGTCAAATGGAAGTGCTCTCTGCCCTCTCCTGCCCAGCTCTATGTACTAGCAGGCACTTTCCAGCCTGGCCAAGGCAAAAAACCTCGAGACATGTCACAGAGCATAAGTGGAGCAGAGATGCTCAAAAGCAGCAAAGCTGAAGAGCCTGGCTCAGCTTCACTAGTGTGCAATTCACAGACTGGGCAAAACAAAGCAGCAGATCACTGGGCTCTGTGCGATGTGAAGGCAATTGCCAAAACCAGGCAGCTGCTCCTCCCCAAGCACAGTCAGCTGCCTATGTTCTTGCTTGTCGACAAACTCACTGCTGCCCTTCTTTTCAGCAGCTGCCACCGTGTTCTGTGCATTTCGGAGCCTCAGGGGACGAGCAAGACGTGCCAAGGAGGGACGCATAAGGACTAAGTAAAAACCCAGGCATGTTGCCCTGGAATGCTTTCCATTCGCTTGCCGAGAGTGAATTCAACAGGCAGGAGATCGGCAGCCACCGACCTCCAGCAGTCTGAAGGCTTCGCACACAAGCCCGCTTCGTCGCGGCTTCCTTCTTCGCCTCTTCCTAGCAACCGCGATCTCTGCCTCTCGGAGGCGAAGAAGCCTCTGGTTCGCGCACAGATCATTAGAGCGGCAGCGGCGCGCTCCGGAGCGCCGCTTCTGCCGAAAGAGGCCGGGAACCGGCACTTCCGATCGCTTCGGAGCCGCGTCTTCTGCTTCTCTAGTCGTCTCTATCTTAGCAAAAAGCTTTCCACTTCCATTTGGCAAGGGGAGAGTGTACCAGCACTGCACCCTAACCCCGGTTTGCAAAGAAATAGGATTTTCTGAACATTCCAAGGACACGGCTCTTTCCGAGGAAACCTGCAGCCTGCTGTCGGATGGAAGTGCTCTCTGCCCTCTCCTACCCAGCTCTATGTACTAGCGGGCACTTTCCTGCCTGGGCGAGGCAAACAACCTCGAGAGATGTCACAGAACATAAGTAGAGCACAGATGCTCAAAAGCAGCAAAGCTGAAGAGCCTGGCTCAGCTTCACTAGTGTGCAATTGACTGACTGCGAAAAACAAAGCGGCAGAGCACCGGGCTTCTGGGCGCTGTGAAGGCATTTGCCAAAAGCAGGCAGCTGCTCCTTCCCAAGCACAGTCAGCTGCCTATGTTCTTGCTTGTCGACAAACTCACCGCTGCCCTTCTTTTCAGCAGCTGCCACCATGTTCTGTGCATCTTGGAGCCTCTGGCGACGAGCAAGACTTGCCAAGGTGGGACGCATCAGGACCAAGTAAAAACCCAGGCAAGTTTTCCTGGAACGCTTTCCATTCTCTTGCCGAGAGTGAATTCAACAGGCAGGAGAGGGGCAGCCACCGTCCTCCAGCAGTCTGAAGGCTTCGCACACAATCCCGCTTCTTTGCGGCTTCGTTCTTCGCCTCTTCCAATCAACCGCGATCTCTGCCTCTCGGAGGCGAAGAAGCGGCTAGTTCGCGCACAGCTCAGTAGAGCGGCAGCGGAGTGCTCCGGAGCGCCACTTCTGCCGAAAGACGCCGGGAACCGGCACTTCCCTCCGGATACGTCCGGAGCCGCGCTTCTGCTTCTCGAGTCGTCTCTATCTTAGCGAAAAGCTTTCCCACTCCATTTGGCAAGCGGAGAGTGTACCTGCACAGCACACTAACCGCGGTTTGCAAAGCAAGAAGATTTTACTGCAGATTCCAAGGACACGGCTCTTTCCGAGGCAATCTGCAACCTGCTGTCAGATGGAAGTGCTCTCTGTCCTCTCCTGCCCAGCTCTATGCACTAGCGGGCACTTTCCAGCCTGGGCGAGGCAAACAACCTCGAGAGATGTCACAGAGCATAAGTGGAGCACAGATGCTCAAAAGCAGCAAAGCTGGAGAGCCTGGCTCAACTTCACTAGTGTGCAATTGACTGACTGCGAAAAACAAAGCAGCAGAGCACCGGGCTTCTGGGCGCTGTGAAGGCAATTGCCAAAACCAGGCAGCTGCTCCTTCCCAAGCACAGTCAGCTGCCTATGTTCTTGCTTGTCGACAAACTCACCGCTGCCCTTCTTTTCAGCAGCTGCCACCGTGTTCTGTGCATCTCGGAGCCTCTGGCGACGAGCAAGACTTGCCAAGGCGGGACGCATCAGGACGAAGTAAAAACCCAGGCAAGTTGTCCCGGAAAGCTTTCCATTCGCTTGCCGAGAGTGAATTCAACAGGCAGGAGAGCGGCAGCCACCATCCTCCGGCAGTCTGAAGGCTTCGCACACAAGCCCGCTTCTTTGCGGCTTCGTTCTTCGCCTCTTTCAAGCAACCGCGATCTCTGCTTCTCGGAGGCGAAGAAGCGGCTAATTCGCGCACAGCTCAGTAGATCGGCAGCGGTGCGCTCCGAAGCGCCGCTTCTGCCGAAAGACGCCGGGAACTGGCACTTCCCTCCGGATACCTCCGGAGCCGCGTCTTCTGCTTCTCTAGTCGTCTCTATCTTAGCGAAAAGCTTTCCCACTCCATTTGGCAAGGGGAGACTGTACCTGCACTGCACACTAACCGCGGTTTGCAAAGCAAGAAGATTTGCTGCACATTCCAAGGACACGGCTCTTTCCGAGGCAATCTGCAACCTGCTGTCAGATGGAAGTGCTCTCTGCCCTCTCCTGCCCAGCTCTAGGTACTAGCGGGCACTTTCCAGCCTGGGCGAGGCAAACAACCTCGAGAGATGTCACAGAGCATAAGTGGAGCACAGATGCTCAAAAGCAGCAAAGCTGGAGAGCCTGGCTAAGCTTCACTAGTGTGCAATTGACTGATTGTGAAAAACAAAGCAGCAGAGCACCGGGCTTCTGGGCGCTGGGAAGGCATTTGCCAAAAGCAGGCAGCTGCTCCTTCCCAAGCACAGTCAGCTGCCTATGTTCTTGCTTGTCGACAAACTCACCGCTGCCCTTCTTTTCAGCAGCTGCCACTGTGTTCTGGGCATTTCGGAGCCTCTGGGGACGAGCGAGACTTGCCAAGGTAGGACGCATCAGGACGAAGTGAAAACCCAGGCATGTTTTCCTGGAACGCTTTCCATTCGCTTGCCGAGAGTGAATTCAACAGGCAGGAGAGCGGTAGCCACCGTCCTCCAGCAGTCTGAAGGCTTCGCACACAAGCCCGCTTCTTTGCGGCTTCGTTCTTCGCCTCTTCCAAGCAACCGCGATCTCTGCCTCTCGGAGGCGAAGAAGCGGCTAGTTCGCGCACAGATCATTAGAGCGGCCGCAGTGCACTCTGGAGCGCCGCTTCTGCCGAAAGACACCAAGAGCCAGCACTTGGCTTCCGATAGCTTCGAAGCCGCGTCTTCTGCTTCTCTAGTCGTCTCTATCTTGCCAAAAAGCTTTCCACCTCCATTTGGCAAGGAGAAAGTGTACCAGCACTGCACACTAACACCGGGTTTCAATGGAATTGAATTTGCTGCACATTCCAAGGACACGGCTCTTTCCGAGGCAATCTGCAACCTGCTGTCAGATGGAAGTGCTCTCTGCCCTCTCCTGCCCAGCTCTAGGTACTAGCGGGCACTTTCCAGCCTGGGCGAGGCAAACAACCTCGAGAGATGTCTCAGAGCATAAGTGGAGCACAGATGCTCAAAAGCAGCAAAGCTGGAGAGCCTGGCTCAGCTTCACTAGTGTGCAATTGACTGACTGCGAAAAACAAAGCAGCAGAGCACCGGGCTTCTGGGCGCTGTGAAGGCAATTGCCAAAACCAGGCAGCTGCTCCTTCCCAAGCACAGTCAGCTGCCTATGTTCTTGCTTGTCGACAAACTCACCGCTGCCCTTCTTTTCAGCAGCTGCCACCGTGTTCTGTGCATCTCGGAGCCTCTGGCGACGAGCAAGACTTGCGAAGGCGGGACGCATCAGGACGAAGTAAAAACCCAGGCAAGTTGTCCCGGAACGCTTTCCATTCGCTTGCCGAGAGTGAATTCAACAGGCAGGAGAGCGGCAGCCACCATCCTCCGGCAGTCTGAAGGCTTCGCACACAAGCCCGCTTCTTTGCGGCTTCGTTCTTCGCCTCTTTCAAGCAACCGCGATCTCTGCTTCTCGGAGGCGAAGAAGCGGCTAATTCGCGCACAGCTCAGTAGATCGGCAGCGGTGCGCTCCGAAGCGCAGCTACTGCCGAAAGATGCCGGGAACTGGCACTTCCCTCCGGATACCTCCGGAGCCGCGTCTTCTGCTTCTCTAGTCGTCTCTATCTAAGCGAAAAGCTTTCCCACTCCATTTGGCAAGGGGAGACTGTACCTGCACTGCACACTAACCGCGGTTTGCAAAGCAAGAAGATTTGCTGCACATTCCAAGGACACGGCTCTTTCCGAGGCAATCTGCAACCTGCTGTCAGATGGAAGTGCTCTCTGCCCTCTCCTGCCCAGCTCTAGGTACTAGCGGGCACTTTCCAGCCTGGGCGAGGCAAACAACCTCGAGAGATGTCACAGAGCATAAGTGGAGCACAGATGCTCAAAAGCAGCAAAGCTGGAGAGCCTGGCTCAGCTTCACTAGTGTGCAATTGACTGACTGCGAAAAACAAAGCAGCAGAGCACCGGGCTTCTGGGCGCTGTGAAGGCAATTGCCAAAACCAGGCAGCTGCTCCTTCCCAAGCACAGTCAGCTGCCTATGTTCTTGCTTGTCGACAAACTCACCGCTGCCCTTCTTTTCAGCAGCTGCCACCGTGTTCTGTGCATCTCGGAGCCTCTGGCGACGAGCAAGACTTGCCAAGGCGGGACGCATCAGGACCAAGTAAAAACCCAGGCAAGTTGTCCCGGAACGCTTTCCATTCGCTTGCCGAAAGTGAATTCAACAGGCAGGAGAGCGGCAGCCACCATCCTCCGGCAGTCTGACGGCTTCGCACACAAGCCAGCTTCTTTGTGTCTTCGTTCTTCGCCTCTTTCAAGCAACCGCGATCTCTGCTTCTCGGAGGCGAAGAAGCGGCTAATTCGCGCACAGCTCAGTAGATCGGCAGCGGTGCGCTCCGAAGCGCCGCTTCTGCCGAAAGACGCCGGGAACTGGCACTTCCCTCCGGATACCTCCGGAGCCGCGCCTTCTGCTTCTCTAGTCGTCTCTATCTGAGCGAAAAGCTTTCCCACTCCATTTGGCAAGGGGAGAGTGTACCTGCACTGCACACTAACCGCGGTTTACAAAGAAAGAGGATTTGCTGCAGATTCCAAGGACACGGCTCTTTCCGAGGCAATCTGCAACCTGCTGTCAGATGGAAGTGCTCTCTGCCCTCTCCTGCCCAGCTCTAGGTACTAGCGGGCACTTTCCAGCCTGGGCGAGGCAAACAACCTCGAGAGATGTCACAGAGCATAAGTGGAGCACAGATGCTCAAAAGCAGCAAAGCTGGAGAGCCTGGCTCAGCTTCACTAGTGTGCAATTGACTGACTGCGAAAAACAAAGCAGCAGAGCACCGGGCTTCTGGGCGCTGTGAAGGCAATTGCCAAAACCAGGCAGCTGCTCCTTCCCAAGCACAGTCAGCTGCCTATGTTCTTGCTTGTCGACAAACTCACCGCTGCCCTTCTTTTCAGCAGCTGCCACCGTGTTCTGTGCATCTCGGAGCCTCTGGGGACGAGCAAGACTTGCCAAGGCGGGACGCATCAGGACGAAGTAAAAACCCAGGCAAGTTGTCCCGGAACGCTTTCCATTCGCTTGCCGAGAGTGAATTAAACAAGCAGGAGAGCGGCAGCCACCGTCCTCCAGCAGTCTGAAGGCTTCGCACACAAGCCCGCTTCTTTGCGGCTTCGTTCTTCGCCTCTTCCAATCAACCGCGATCTCTGCCTCTCGGAGGCGAAGAAGCGGCTAATTCGCGCACAGCTCAGAAGAGCGCCAGCGGAGTGCTCCGGAGCGCCGCTTCTGCCGAAAGACGCCGGGAACCGGCACTTCCCTCCGGATACCTCCGGAGCCGCGTCTTCTGCTTCTCTAGTCGTCTCTACCTTAGCGAAAAGCTTTCCCACTCCATTTGGCAAGCGGAGAGCGTACCTGCACAGCACACTAACCGCGGTTTACAAAGAAATAGGATTTGCTGCACATTCCAAGGACACGGCTCTTTCCGAGGCAATCTGCAACCTGCTGTCGGATGGAAGTGCTCTCTGCCCTCTCCTGCCCAGCCCTATGTACTAGCGGGCACTTTCCAGCCTGGGCGAGGCAAACAACCTCGAGAGATGTCACAGAGCATAAGTGGAGCACAGATGCTCAAAAGCAGCAAAGCTGGAGAGCCTGGCTCAGCTTCACTAGTGTGCAATTGACTGACTGCGAAAAACAAAGCAGCAGAGCACCGGGCTTCTGGGCGCTGTGAAGGCATTTGCCAAAAGCAGGCAGCTGCTCCTTCCCAAGCACAGTCAGCTGCCTATGTTCTTGCTTGTCGACAAATTCACCGCTGCCCTTCTTTTCAGCAGCTGCCACCATGTTCTGTGCATCTCAGAGCCTCTGGCGACGAGCAAGACTTGCCAAGGTGGGACGCATCAGGACCAAGTAAAAACCCAGGCAAGTTGTCCTGGAATGCTTTCCATTCGCTTGCCGAGAGTGAATTCAACAGGCAGGAGAGCGGCAGCCACCATCCTCCGGCAGTCTGAAGGCTTCGCACACAAGCCCGCTTCTTTGCGGCTTCGTTCTTCGCCTCTTTCAAGCAACCGCGATCTCTGCTTCTCGGAGGCGAAGAAGCGGCTAATTCGCGCACAGCTCAGTAGATCGGCAGCGGTGCGCTCCGAAGCGCCGCTTCTGCCGGAAGACGCCGGGAACTGGCACTTCCCTCCGGATACCTCCGGAGCCGCGCCTTCTGCTTCTCTAGTCGTCTCTATCTGAGCGAAAAGCTTTCCCACTCCATTTGGCAAGGGGAGAGTGTACCTGCACTGCACACTAACCGCGGTTTGCAAAGCAAGAAGATTTGCTGCACATTCCAAGGACACGGCTCTTTCCGAGGCAATCTGCAACCTGCTGTCAGATGGAAGTGCTCTCTGCCCTCTCCTGCCCAGCTCTAGGTACTAGCGGGCACTTTCCAGCCTGGGCGAGGCAAACAACCTCGAGAGATGTCACAGAGCATAAGTGGAGCACAGATGCTCAAAAGCAGCAAAGCTGGAGAGCCTGGCTCAGCTTCACTAGTGTGCAATTGACTGACTGCGAAAAACAAAGCAGCAGAGCACCGGGCTTCTGGGCGCTGTGAAGGCAATTGCCAAAACCAGGCAGCTGCTCCTTCCCAAGCACAGTCAGCTGCCTATGTTCTTGCTTGTCGACAAACTCACCGCTGCCCTTCTTTTCAGCAGCTGCCACCGTGTTCTGTGCATCTCGGAGCCTCTGGCGACGAGCAAGACTTGCCAAGGCGGGACGCATCAGGACGAAGTAAAAACCCAGGCAAGTTGTCCCGGAACGCTTTCCATTCGCTTGCCGAGAGTGAATTCAACAAGCAGGAGAGCGGCAGCCACCGTCCTCCAGCAGTCTGAAGGCTTCGCACACAAGCCCGCTTCTTTGCGGCTTCGTTCTTCGCCTCTTCCAATCAACCGCGATCTCTGCCTCTCGGAGGCGAAGAAGCGGCTAATTCGCGCACAGCTCAGAAGAGCGCCAGCGGAGTGCTCCGGAGCGCCGCTTCTGCCGAAAGACGCCGGGAACCGGCACTTCCCTCCGGATACCTAGGGAGCCGCGTCTTTTGCTTCTCTAGTCGTCTCTATCTTAGCGAAAAGCTTTCCCACTCCATTTGGCAAGCGGAGAGCGTACCTGCACAGCACACTAACCGCGGTTTACAAAGAAATAGGATTTGCTGCACATTCCAAGGACACGGCTCTTTCCGAGGCAATCTGCAACACGCAATCAAATGGAAGTGCTCTCTGCCCTCTCCTGCCCAGCTCTATGTACTAGCAGGCACTTTCCAGCCTGGCCAAGGCAAAAAACCTCGAGAGATGTCACAGAGCATAAGTGGAGCAGAGATGCTCAAAAGCAGCAAAGCTGAAGAGCCTGGCTCAGCTTCACTAGTGTGCAATTCACAGACTGGGCAAAACAAAGCAGCAGATCACTGGGCTCTGTGCGATGTGAAGGCAATTGCCAAAACCAGGCAGCTGCTCCTCCCCAAGCACAGTCAGCTGCCTATGTTCTTGCTTGTCGACAAACTCACCGCTGCCCTTCTTTTCAGCAGCTGCCACCGTGTTCTGTGCATTTCGGAGCCTCAGGGGACGAGCAAGACGTGCCAAGGCGGGACGCATAAGGACTAAGTAAAAACCCAGGCATGTTGCCCTGGAATGCTTTCCATTCGCTTGCCGAGAGTGAATTCAACAGGCAGGAGATCGGCAGCCACCGACCTCCAGCAGTCTGAAGGCTTCGCACACAAGCCCGCTTCGTCGCGGCTTCCTTCTTCGCCTCTTCCTAGCAACCGCGATCTCTGCCTCTCAGAGGCGAAGAAGCGTCTGGTTCGCGCACAGATCATTAGAGCGGCAGCGGCGCACTCCGGAGCGCCGCTTCTGCCGAAAGAGGCCGGGAACCGGCACTTCCGATCGCTTCGGAGCCGCGTCTTCTGCTTCTCTAGTCGTCTCTATCTTAGCAAAAAGCTTTCCACTTCCATTTGGCAAGGGGAGAGTGTACCAGCACTGCACCCTAACCCCGGTTTGCAAAGAAATAGGATTTTCTGAACATTCCAAGGACACGGCTCTTTCCGAGGAAACCTGCAGCCTGCTGTCGGATGGAAGTGCTCTCTGCCCTCTCCTACCCAGCTCTATGTACTAGCGGGCACTTTCCTGCCTGGGCGAGGCAAACAACCTCGAGAGATGTCACAGAACATAAGTGGAGCACAGATGCTAAAAAGCAGCAAAGCTGAAGAGCCTGGCTCAGCTTCACTAGTGTGCAATTGACTGACTGCGAAAAACAAAGCGGCAGAGCACCGGGCTTCTGGGCACTGTGAAGGCATTTGCCAAAAGCAGGCAGCTGCTCCTTCCCAAGCACAGTCAGCTGCCTATGTTCTTGCTTGTCGACAAACTCACCGCTGCCCTTCTTTTCAGCAGCTGCCACCGTGTTCTGTGCATCTTGGAGCCTCTGGCGACGAGCAAGACTTGCGAAGGCGGGACGCATCAGGACGAAGTAAAAACCCAGGCAAGTTGTCCCGGAACGCTTTCCATTCGCTTGCCGAGAGTGAATTCAACAGGCAGGAGAGCGGCAGCCACCATCCTCCGGCAGTCTGAAGGCTTCGCACACAAGCCCGCTTCTTTGCGGCTTCGTTCTTCGCCTCTTCCAAGCAACCGCGATCTCTGCTTCTCGGAGGCGAAGAAGCGGCTAATTCGCGCACAGCTCAGTAGATCGGCAGCGGTGCGCTCCGAAGCGCCGCTTCTGCCGAAAGACGCCGGGAACTGGCACTTCCCTCCGGATACCTCCGGAGCCGCGTCTTCTGCTTCTCTAGTCGTCTCTATCTTCGCAACAAGCTTTCCCACTCCATTTGGCAAGGGGAGAGTGTACCAGCACTGCACACTAAGCCCGGGTTGCCAAGAAATTGGATTTGCTGCACATTCCAAGGACACGTCTCTTTCCGAGGCAACCTGCAACACGCAGTCAAATGGAAGTGCTCTCTGCCCTCTCCTGCCCAGCTCTATGTACTAGCAGGCACTTTCCAGCCTGGCCAAGGCAAAAAACCTCGAGAGATGTCTCAGAGCATAAGTGGAGCAGAGATGCTCAAAAGCAGCAAAGCTGAAGAGCCTGGCTCAGCTTCACTAGTGTGCAATTCACAGACTGGGCAAAACAAAGCAGCAGATCACTGGGCTCTGTGCGATGTGAAGGCAATTGCCAAAACCAGGCAGCTGCTCCTCCCCAAGCACAGTCAGCTGCCTATGTTCTTGCTTGTCGACAAACTCACCGCTGCCCTTCTTTTCAGCAGCTGCCACCGTGTTCTGTGCATTTCGGAGCCTCAGGGGACGAGCAAGACGTGCCAGGGCGGGACGCATAAGGACTAAGTAAAAACCCAGGCATGTTGCCCTGGAATGCTTTCCATTCGCTTGCCGAGAGTGAATTCAACAGGCAGGAGATCGGCAGCCACCGACCTCCAGCAGTCTGAAGGCTTCGCACACAAGCCCGCTTCTTCGCGGCTTCCTTCTTCGCCTCTTCCTAGCTATCGCGATCTCTGCCTCTCGGAGGCGAAGAAGCGTCTGGTTCGCGCACAGATCATTAGAGCGGCAGCGGCGCACTCCAGAGGGCCGCTTCTGCCGAAAGAGGCCGGGAACTGGCACTTCCCTCCGGATACCTCCGGAGCCGCGTCTTCTGCTTCTCTAGTCGTCTCTATCTTAGCGAAAAGCTTTCCCACTCCATTTGGTAAGCGGAGAGCGTACCTGCACAGCACACTAACGCCGGTTTGCAAAGAAAGAGGATTTGCTGCAGATTCCAAGGACACGGCTCTTTCCGAGGCAATCTGCAACCTGCTGTCAGATGGAAGTGCTCTCTGCCCTCTCCTGCCCAGCTCTAGGTACTAGCGGGCACTTTCTAGCCCGGGCGAGGCAAAAAAACTCGAGAGATGTCACAGAACATAAGTGGAGCACAGATGCTAAAAAGCAGCAAAGCTGAAAAGCCTGGCTCAGCTTCACTAGTGTGCAATTGACTGACTGCGAAAAACAAAGCAGCAGAGCACCGGGCTTCTGGGCGCTGTGAAGGCATTTGCCAAAAGCAGGCAGCTGCTCCTTCCCAAGCACAGTCAGCTGCCTATGTTCTTGCTTGTCGACAAACTCACCGCTGCCCTTCTTTTCAGCAGCTGCCACTGTGTTCTGGGCATTTCGGAGCCTCTGGGGACGAGCGAGACTTGCCAAGGTGGGACGCATCAGGACGAAGTGAAAACCCAGGCAAGTTTTCCTGGAACGCTTTCCATTCGCTTGCCGAGAGTGAATTCAACAGGCAGGAGAGCGGTAGCCACCGTCCTCCAGCAGTCTGAAGGCTTCGCACACAAGCCCGCTTCTTTGCGGCTTCGTTCTTCGCCTCTTCCAAGCAACCGCGATCTCTGCCTCTCGGAGGCGAAGAAGCGGCTAGTTCGCGCACAGATCATTAGAGCGGCCACAGTGCACTCTGGAGCGCCGCTTCTGCCGAAAGACACCAAGAGCCAGCACTTGGCTTCCGATAGCTTCGAAGCCGCGCCTTCTGCTTCTCTAGTCGTCTCTATCTTGCCAAAAAGCTTTCCACCTCCATTTGGCAAGGAGAAAGTGTACCAGCACTGCACACTAACACCGGGTTTCAATGGAATTGAATTTGCTGCACATTCCAAGGACACGGCTCTTTCCGAGGCAATCTGCAACCTGCTGTCAGATGGAAGTGCTCTCTGTCCTCTCCTGCCCAGCTCTATGCACTAGCGGGCACTTTCCAGCCTGGCCAAGGCAAACAACCTCGAGACATGTCACAGAGCATAAGTGGAGCAGAGATGCTAAACAGCAGCAAAGCTGAAGAGCCTGGCTCAGCTTCAGTAGTGTGCATTTCACTGACTGGGAAAAACAAAGCAGCACAGCACCGGGCTTCTGTGCCTGTGAAGGCAATTGCAAAAACGTGGCAGCTGCTCCTTCACAAGCATAGTCAGCTTCCTATATTCTGGCTTGTTTACAAACTCACCGCTGCCCTTCTTTTCAGCAGCTGCCACGGTGTTCTGTGCATTTCAGAGCCTCAGGGGACGAGCAAGACTTGCCAAGGTGGGACGCATCAGGACTAAGTAAAAATCCAGGCAAGTTGTCCTGGAATGCTTTCCATTCGCTTGCCAAGAGTGAATTCAACAGGCAGGAGAGCGGCAGCCACCGTCCTCCAGCAGTCTGAAGGCTTCGCACACAAGCCCGCTTCTTTGCGGCTTCGTTCTTCGCCTCTTCCTAGTTACCAAAATCTCTGGCTCTCGGAGGCGAAGATGCGGCTAGTTCGCGCACAGATCATTAGAGCGGCCGCGGTGCACTCTGGAGCGCCGCTTCTGCCGAAAGACGCCGAGAGCCAGCACTTGGCTTCCGATAGCTTTGGAGTCGCGTCTTCTGCTTCTCTAGTCGTCTCTATCTTCGCAACAAGCTTTCCACCTCCATTTGGCAAGGGGAGAGTGTACCAGCACTGCACACTAAGCCCGGGTTGCCAAGAAATTGGATTTGCTGCACATTCCAAGGACACGTCTCTTTCCGAGGCAACCTGCAACACGCAGTCAAATGGAAGTGCTCTCTGCCCTCTCCTGCCCAGCTCTATGTACTAGCAGGCACTTTCCAGCCTGGCCAAGGCAAAAAACCTCGAGACATGTCACAGAGCATAAGTGGAGCAGAGATGCTCAAAAGCAGCAAAGCTGAAGAGCCTGGCTCAGCTTCACTAGTGTGCAATTCACAGACTGGGCAAAACAAAGCAGCAGATCACTGGGCTCTGTGCGATGTGAAGGCAATTGCCAAAACCAGGCAGCTGCTCCTCCCCAAGCACAGTCAGCTGCCTATGTTCTTGCTTGTCGACAAACTCACCGCTGCCCTTCTTTTAAGCAGCTGCCACCGTGTTCTGTGCATTTCGGAGCCTCAGGGGACGAGCAAGACGTGCCAAGGCGGGACGCATAAGGACTAAGTAAAAACCCAGGCATGTTGCCCTGGAATGCTTTCCATTCGCTTGCCGAGAGTGAATTCAACAGGCAGGAGATCGGCAGCCACCGACCTCCAGCAGTCTGAAGGCTTCGCACACAAGCCCGCTTCTTCGCGGCTTCCTTCTTCGCCTCTTCCTAGCTATCGCGATCTCTGCCTCTCGGAGGCGAAGAAGCGTCTGGTTCGCGCACAGATCATTAGAGCGGCAGCGGCGCACTCCAGAGGGCCGCTTCTGCCGAAAGAGGCCGGGAACCGGCACTTCCGATCGCTTCGGAGCCGCGTCTTCTGCTTCTCTAGTCGTCTCTATCTTAGCAAAAAGCTTTCCACTTCCATTTGGCATGGGGAGAGTGTACCAGCACTGCACCCTAACCCCGGTTTGCAAAGAAATAGGATTTTCTGAACATTCCAAGGACACAGCTCTTTCCGAGGAAACCTGCAGCCTGCTGTCGGATGGAAGTGCTCTCTGCCCTCTCCTACCCAGCTCTATGTACTAGCGGGCACTTTCCTGCCTGGGCGAGGCAAACAACCTCGAGAGATGTCACAGAACATAAGTGGAGCACAGATGCTCAAAAGCAGCAAAGCTGAAGAGCCTGGCTCAGCTTCACTAGTGTGCAATTGACTGACTGCGAAAAACAAAGCGGCAGAGCACCGGGCTTCTGGGCGCTGTGAAGGCATTTGCCAAAAGCAGGCAGCTGCTCCTTCCCAAGCACAGTCAGCTGCCTATGTTCTTGCTTGTCGACAAACTCACCGCTGCCCTTCTTTTCAGCAGCTGCCACCATGTTCTGTGCATCTTGGAGCCTCTGGCGACGAGCAAGACTTGCCAAGGTGGGACGCATCAGGACCAAGTAAAAACCCAGGCAAGTTGTCCTGGAACTCTTTCCATTCTCTTGCCGAGAGTGAATTCAACAGGCAGGAGAGCGGCAGCCACCGTCCTCCAGCAGTCTGAAGGCTTCGCACACAATCCCGCTTCTTTGCGGCTTCGTTCTTCGCCTCTTCCAATCAACCGCGATCTCTGCCTCTCGGAGGCGAAGAAGCGGCTAGTTCGCGCACAGCTCAGTAGAGCGCCAGCGGAGTGCTCCGGAGCGCCACTTCTGCCGAAAGACGCCGGGAACCGGCACTTCCCTCCGGATACCTCCGGAGCCGCGCTTCTGCTTCTCGAGTCGTCTCTATCTTAGCGAAAAGCTTTCCCACTCCATTTGGCAAGCGGAGAGCGTACCTGCACAGCACACTAACGCCGGTTTGCAAAGAAAGAGGATTTGCTGCACATTCCAAGGACACGGCTCTTTCCGAGGCAATCTGCAACCTGCTGTCAGATGGAAGTGCTCTCTGCCCTCTCCTGCCCAGCTCTAGGTACTAGCGGGCACTTTCCAGCCCGGGCGAGGCAAAAAACCTCGAGAGATGTCACAGAGCATAAGTGGAGCACAGATGCTAAAAAGCAGCAAAGCTGAAGAGCCTGGCTCAGCTTCACTAGTGTGCAATTGACTGATTGTGAAAAACAAAGCAGCAGAGCACCGGGCTTCTGGGCGCTGTGAAGGCATTTGCCAAAAGCAGGCAGCTGCTCCTTCCCAAGCACAGTCAGCTGCCTATGTTCTTGCTTGTCGACAAACTCACCGCTGCCCTTCTTTTCAGCAGCTGCCACTGTGTTCTGGGCATTTCGGAGCCTCTGGGGACGAGCGAGACTTGCCAAGGTGGGACGCATCAGGACGAAGTGAAAACCCAGGCAAGTTTTCCTGGAACGCTTTCCATTCGCTTGCCGAGAGTGAATTCAACAGGCAGGAGAGCGGTAGCCACCGTCCTCCAGCAGTCTGAAGGCTTCGCACACAAGCCCGCTTCTTTGCGGCTTCGTTCTTCGCCTCTTCCAAGCAACCGCGATCTCTGCCTCTCGGAGGCGAAGAAGCGGCTAGTTCGCGCACAGATCATTAGAGCGGCCACAGTGCACTCTGGAGCGCCGCTTCTGCCGAAAGACACCAAGAGCCAGCACTTGGCTTCCGATAGCTTCGAAGCCGCGCCTTCTGCTTCTCTAGTCGTCTCTATCTTGCCAAAAAGCTTTCCACCTCCATTTGGCAAGGAGAAAGTATACCAGCACTGCACACTAACACCGGGTTTCAATGGAATTGAATTTGCTGCACATTCCAAGGACACGGCTCTTTCCGAGGCAATCTGCAACCTGCTGTCAGATGGAAGTGCTCTCTGTCCTCTCCTGCCCAGCTCTATGCACTAGCGGGCACTTTCCAGCCTGGCCAAGGCAAACAACCTCGAGACATGTCACAGAGCATAAGTGGAGCAGAGATGCTAAACAGCAGCAAAGCTGAAGAGCCTGGCTCAGCTTCAGTAGTGTGCATTTCACTGACTGGGAAAAACAAAGCAGCACAGCACCGGGCTTCTGTGCCTGTGAAGGCAATTGCAAAAACGTGGCAGCTGCTCCTTCACAAGCATAGTCAGCTTCCTATATTCTGGCTTGTTTACAAACTCACCGCTGCCCTTCTTTTCAGCAGCTGCCACGGTGTTCTGTGCATTTCAGAGCCTCAGGGGACGAGCAAGACTTGCCAAGGTGGGACGCATCAGGACTAAGTAAAAATCCAGGCAAGTTGTCCTGGAATGCTTTCCATTCGCTTGCCAAGAGTGAATTCAACAGGCAGGAGAGCGGCAGCCACCGTCCTCCAGCAGTCTGAAGGCTTCGCACACAAGCCCGCTTCTTTGCGGCTTCGTTCTTCGCCTCTTCCTAGTTACCAAAATCTCTGGCTCTCGGAGGCGAAGATGCGGCTAGTTCGCGCACAGATCATTAGAGCGTCCGCGGTGCACTCTGGAGCGCCGCTTCTGCCGAAAGACGCCGAGAGCCAGCACTTGGCTTCCGATAGCTTTGGAGTCGCGTCTTCTGCTTCTCTAGTCGTCTCTATCTTCGCAACAAGCTTTCCACCTCCATTTGGCAAGGGGAGAGTGTACCAGCACTGCACACTAAGCCCGGGTTGCCAAGAAATTGGATTTGCTGCACATTCCAAGGACACGTCTCTTTCCGAGGCAACCTGCAACACGCAGTCAAATGGAAGTGCTCTCTGCCCTCTCCTGCCCAGCTCTATGTACTAGCAGGCACTTTCCAGCCTGGCCAAGGCAAAAAACCTCGAGACATGTCACAGAGCATAAGTGGAGCAGAGATGCTCAAAAGCAGCAAAGCTGAAGAGCCTGGCTCAGCTTCACTAGTGTGCAATTCACAGACTGGGCAAAACAAAGCAGCAGATCACTGGGCTCTGTGCGATGTGAAGGCAATTGCCAAAACCAGGCAGCTGCTCCTCCCCAAGCACAGTCAGCTGCCTATGTTCTTGCTTGTCGACAAACTCACCGCTGCCCTTCTTTTAAGCAGCTGCCACCGTGTTCTGTGCATTTCGGAGCCTCAGGGGACGAGCAAGACGTGCCAAGGCGGGACGCATAAGGACTAAGTAAAAACCCAGGCATGTTGCCCTGGAATGCTTTCCATTCGCTTGCCGAGAGTGAATTCAACAGGCAGGAGATCGGCAGCCACCGACCTCCAGCAGTCTGAAGGCTTCGCACACAAGCCCGCTTCTTCGCGGCTTCCTTCTTCGCCTCTTCCTAGCTATCGCGATCTCTGCCTCTCGGAGGCGAAGAAGCGTCTGGTTCGCGCACAGATCATTAGAGCGGCAGCGGCGCACTCCAGAGGGCCGCTTCTGCCGAAAGAGGCCGGGAACCGGCACTTCCGATCGCTTCGGAGCCGCGTCTTCTGCTTCTCTAGTCGTCTCTATCTTAGCAAAAAGCTTTCCACTTCCATTTGGCATGGGGAGAGTGTACCAACACTGCACCCTAACCCCGGTTTGCAAAGAAATAGGATTTTCTGAACATTCCAAGGACACAGCTCTTTCCGAGGAAACCTGCAGCCTGCTGTCGGATGGAAGTGCTCTCTGCCCTCTCCTACCCAGCTCTATGTACTAGCGGGCACTTTCCTGCCTGGGCGAGGCAAACAACCTCGAGAGATGTCACAGAACATAAGTGGAGCACAGATGCTAAAAAGCAGCAAAGCTGAAGAGCCTGGCTCAGCTTCACTAGTGTGCAATTGACTGACTGCGAAAAACAAAGCGGCAGAGCACCGGGCTTCTGGGCGCTGTGAAGGCATTTGCCAAAAGCAGGCAGCTGCTCCTTCCCAAGCACAGTCAGCTGCCTATGTTCTTGCTTGTCGACAAACTCACCGCTGCCCTTCTTTTCAGCAGCTGCCACCATGTTCTGTGCATCTTGGAGCCTCTGGCGACGAGCAAGACTTGCCAAGGTGGGACGCATCAGGACCAAGTAAAAACCCAGGCAAGTTGTCCTGGAACTCTTTCCATTCTCTTGCCGAGAGTGAATTCAACAGGCAGGAGAGCGGCAGCCACCGTCCTCCAGCAGTCTGAAGGCTTCGCACACAATCCCGCTTCTTTGCGGCTTCGTTCTTCGCCTCTTCCAATCAACCGCGATCTCTGCCTCTCGGAGGCGAAGAAGCGGCTAGTTCGCGCACAGCTCAGTAGAGCGCCAGCGGAGTGCTCCGGAGCGCCACTTCTGCCGAAAGACGCCGGGAACCGGCACTTCCCTCCGGATACCTCCGGAGCCGCGCTTCTGCTTCTCGAGTCGTCTCTATCTTAGCGAAAAGCTTTCCCACTCCATTTGGCAAGCGGAGAGCGTACCTGCACAGCACACTAACGCCGGTTTGCAAAGAAAGAGGATTTGCTGCACATTCCAAGGACACGGCTCTTTCCGAGGCAATCTGCAACCTGCTGTCAGATGGAAGTGCTCTCTGCCCTCTCCTGCCCAGCTCTAGGTACTAGCGGGCACTTTCCAGCCTGGCCAAGGCAAAAAACCTCGAGACATGTCACAGAGCATAAGTGGAGCACAGATGCTAAAAAGCAGCAAAGCTGAAGAGCCTGGCTCAGCTTCACTAGTGTGCAATTGACTGATTGTGAAAAACAAAGCAGCAGAGCACCGGGCTTCTGGGCGCTGTGAAGGCATTTGCCAAAAGCAGGCAGCTGCTCCTTCCCAAGCACAGTCAGCTGCCTATGTTCTTGCTTGTCGACAAACTCACCGCTGCCCTTCTTTTCAGCAGCTGCCACTGTGTTCTGGGCATTTCGGAGCCTCTGGGGACGAGCGAGACTTGCCAAGGTGGGACGCATCAGGACGAAGTGAAAACCCAGGCAAGTTTTCCTGGAACGCTTTCCATTCGCTTGCCGAGAGTGAATTCAACAGGCAGGAGAGCGGTAGCCACCGTCCTCCAGCAGTCTGAAGGCTTCGCACACAAGCCCGCTTCTTTGCGGCTTCGTTCTTCGCCTCTTCCAAGCAACCGCGATCTCTGCCTCTCGGAGGCGAAGAAGCGGCTAGTTCGCGCACAGATCATTAGAGCGGCCACAGTGCACTCTGGAGCGCCGCTTCTGCCGAAAGACACCAAGAGCCAGCACTTGGCTTCCGATAGCTTCGAAGCCGCGCCTTCTGCTTCTCTAGTCGTCTCTATCTTGCCAAAAAGCTTTCCACCTCCATTTGGCAAGGAGAAAGTATACCAGCACTGCACACTAACACCGGGTTTCAATGGAATTGAATTTGCTGCACATTCCAAGGACACGGCTCTTTCCGAGGCAATCTGCAACCTGCTGTCAGATGGAAGTGCTCTCTGTCCTCTCCTGCCCAGCTCTATGCACTAGCGGGCACTTTCCAGCCTGGCCAAGGCAAACAACCTCGAGACATGTCACAGAGCATAAGTGGAGCAGAGATGCTAAACAGCAGCAAAGCTGAAGAGCCTGGCTCAGCTTCAGTAGTGTGCATTTCACTGACTGGGAAAAACAAAGCAGCACAGCACCGGGCTTCTGTGCCTGTGAAGGCAATTGCAAAAACGTGGCAGCTGCTCCTTCACAAGCATAGTCAGCTTCCTATATTCTGGCTTGTTTACAAACTCACCGCTGCCCTTCTTTTCAGCAGCTGCCACTGTGTTCTGTGCATTTCAGAGCCTCAGGGGACGAGCAAGACTTGCCAAGGTGGGACGCATCAGGACTAAGTAAAAATCCAGGCAAGTTGTCCTGGAATGCTTTCCATTCGCTTGCCAAGAGTGAATTCAACAGGCAGGAGAGCGGCAGCCACCGTCCTCCAGCAGTCTGAAGGCTTCACACACAAGCCCGCTTCTTGGCGGCTTCGTTCTTCGCCTCTTCCAATCAACCGCGATCTCTGCCTCTCGGAGGCGAAGATGCGGCTAGTTCGCGCACAGATCATTAGAGCGGCCGCGGTGCACTCTGGAGCGCCGCTTCTGCCGAAAGACGCCGAGAGCCAGCACTTGGCTTCCGATAGCTTTGGAGTCGCGTCTTCTGCTTCTCTAGTCGTCTCTATCTTCGCAACAAGCTTTCCACCTCCATTTGGCAAGGGGAGAGTGTACCAGCACTGCACACTAAGCCCGGGTTGCCAAGAAATTGGATTTGCTGCACATTCCAAGGACACGTCTCTTTCCGAGGCAACCTGCAACACGCAGTCAAATGGAAGTGCTCTCTGCCCTCTCCTGCCCAGCTCTATGTACTAGCAGGCACTTTCCAGCCTGGCCAAGGCAAAAAACCTCGAGACATGTCACAGAGCATAAGTGGAGCAGAGATGCTCAAAAGCAGCCAAGCTGAAGAGCCTGGCTCAGCTTCACTAGTGTGCAATTCACAGACTGGGCAAAACGAAGCAGCAGATCACTGGGCGCTGTGCGATGTGAAGGCAATTGCCAAAACCAGGCAGCTGCTCCTCCCCAAGCACAGTCAGCTGCCTATGTTCTTGCTTGTCGACAAACTCACCGCCGCCCTTCTTTTCAGCAGCTGCCACCGTGTTCTGTGCATTTCGGAGCCTCAGGGGACGAGCAAGACGTGCCAAGGCGGGACGCATAAGGACTAAGTAAAAACCCAGGCATGTTGCCCTGGAATGCTTTCCATTCGCTTGCCGAGAGTGAATTCAACAGGCAGGAGATCGGCAGCCACCGACCTCCAGCAGTCTGAAGGCTTCGCACACAAGCCCGCTTCTTCGCGGCTTCCTTCTTCGCCTCTTCCTAGCTATCGCGATCTCTGCCTCTCGGAGGCGAAGAAGCGTCTGGTTCGCGCACAGATCATTAGAGCGGCAGCGGCGCACTCCAGAGGGCCGCTTCTGCCGAAAGAGGCCGGGAACCGGCACTTCCGATCGCTTCGGAGCCGCGTCTTCTGCTTCTCTAGTCGTCTCTATCTTAGCAAAAAGCTTTCCACTTCCATTTGGCAAGGGGAGAGTGTACCAGCACTGCACCCTAACCCCGGTTTGCAAAGAAATAGGATTTTCTGAACATTCCAAGGACACGGCTCTTTCCGAGGAAACCTGCAGCCTGCTGTCGGATGGAAGTGCTCTCTTCCCTCTCCTACCCAGCTCTATGTACTAGCGGGCACTTTCCTGCCTGGGCGAGGCAAACAACCTCGAGAGATGTCACAGAACATAAGTGGAGCACAGATGCTCAAAAGCAGCAAAGCTGAAGAGCCTGGCTCAGCTTCACTAGTGTGCAATTGACTGACTGCGAAAAACAAAGCGGCAGAGCACCGGGCTTCTGGGCGCTGTGAAGGCATTTGCCAAAAGCAGGCAGCTGCTCCTTCCCAAGCACAGTCAGCTGCCTATGTTCTTGCTTGTCGACAAACTCACCGCTGCCCTTCTTTTCAGCAGCTTCCACCATGTTCTGTGCATCTTGGAGCCTCTGGCGACGAGCAAGACTTGCCAAGGTGGGACGCATCAGGACCAAGTAAAAACCCAGGCAAGTTGTCCCGGAACGCTTTCCATTCTCTTGCCGAGAGTGAATTCAACAGGCAGGAGAGCGGCAGCCACCGTCCTCCAGCAGTCTGAAGGCTTCGCACACAATCCCGCTTCTTTGCGGCTTCGTTCTTCGCCTCTTCCAATCAACCGCGATCTCTGCCTCTCGGAGGCGAAGAAGCGGCTAGTTCGCGCACAGCTCAGTAGAGCGCCAGCGGAGTGCTCTGGAGCGCCACTTCTGCCGAAAGACGCCGGGAACCGGCACTTCCCTCCGGATACCTCCGGAGCCGCGCTTCTGCTTCTCGAGTCGTCTCTATCTTAGCGAAAAGCTTTCCCACTCCATTTGGCAAGCGGAGAGCGTACCTGCACAGCACACTAACCGCGGTTTGCAAAGAAATAGGATTTGCTGCACATTCCAAGGACACGGCTCTTTCCGAGGCAATCTGCAACCTGCTGTCGGATGGAAGTGCTCTCTGCCCTCTCCTGCCCAGCCCTATGTACTAGCGGGCACTTTCCAGCCTGGGCGAGGCAAACAACCTCGAGAGATGTCACAGAACATAAGTGGAGCACAGATGCTCAAAAGCAGCAAAGCTGAAGAGCCTGGCTCAGCTTCACTAGTGTGCAATTGACTGACTGCGAAAAACAAAGCGGCAGAGCACCGGGCTTCTGGGCGCTGTGAAGGCATTTGCCAAAAGCAGGCAGCTGCTCCTTCCCAAGCACAGTCAGCTGCCTATGTTCTTGCTTGTCGACAAACTCACCGCTGCCCTTCTTTTCAGCAGCTGCCACCATGTTCTGTGCATCTCGGAGCCTCTGGCGACGAGCAAGACTTGCCAAGGTGGGACGCATCAGGACCAAGTAAAAACCCAGGCAAGTTGTCCTGGAACGCTTTCCATTCGCTTGCCGAGAGTGAATTCAACAGGCAGGAGAGCGGCAGCCACCGTCCTCCGGCAGTCTGAAGGCTTTGCACACAAGCCCGCTTCTTTGCGGCTTCGTTCTTCGCCTCTTAAGCAACCGCGATCTCTGCCTCTCGGAGGCGAAGAAGCGGCTAGTTCGCGCACAGCTCAGTAGAGCGGCAGCGGAGTGCTCCGGAGCGCCGCTTCTGCCGAAAGACGCCGGGAACCGGCACTTCCCTCCGGATACCTCCGGAGCCGCGTCTTCTGCTTCTCTAGTCGTCTCTATCTTAGCGAAAAGCTTTCCCACTCCATTTGGTAAGCGGAGAGCGTACCTGCACAGCACAGTAACGCCGGTTTGCAAAGAAAGAGGATTTGCTGCAGATTCCAAGGACACGGCTCTTTCCGAGGCAATCTGCAACCTGCTGTCAGATGGAAGTGCTCTCTGCCCTCTCCTGCCCAGCTCTAGGTACTAGCGGGCACTTTCCAGCCCGGGCGAGGCAAAAAACCTCGAGAGATGTCACAGAACTTAAGTGGAGCACAGATGCTAAAAAGCAGCAAAGCTGAAAAGCCTGGCTCAGCTTCACTAGTGTGCAATTGACTGATTGTGAAAAACAAAGCAGCAGAGCACCGGGCTTCTGGGCGCTGTGAAGGCATTTGCCAAAAGCAGGCAGCTGCTCCTTCCCAAGCACAGTCAGCTGCCTATGTTCTTGCTTGTCGACAAACTCACCGCTGCCCTTCTTTTCAGCAGCTGCCACTGTGTTCTGGGCATTTCGGAGCCTCTGGGGACGAGCGAGACTTGCCAAGGTAGGACGCATCAGGACGAAGTGAAAACCCAGGCAAGTTTTCCTGGAACGCTTTCCATTCGCTTGCCGAGAGTGAATTCAACAGGCAGGAGAGCGGTAGCCACCGTCCTCCAGCAGTCTGAAGGCTTCGCACACAAGCCCGCTTCTTTGCGGCTTCGTTCTTCGCCTCTTCCAATCAACTGCGATCTCTGCCTCTCGGAGGCGAAGAAGCGGCTAGTTCGCGCACAGATCATTAGAGCGGCCGCAGTGCACTCTGGAGCGCCGCTTCTGCCGAAAGACACCAAGAGCCAGCACTTGGCTTCCGATAGCTTCGAAGCCGCGCCTTCTGCTTCTCTAGTCGTCTCTATCTTGCCAAAAATCTTTCCACCTCCATTTGGCAAGGAGAAAGTGTACCAGCACTGCACACTAACACCGGGTTTCAATGGAATTGAATTTGCTGCACATTCCAAGGACACGGCTCTTTCCGAGGCAATCTGCAACCTGCTGTCAGATGGAAGTGCTCTCTGCCCTCTCCTGCCCAGCTCTAGGTACTAGCGGGCACTTTCCAGCCTGGGCGAGGCAAACAACCCCGAGAGATGTTACAGAGCATAAGTGGAGCACAGATGCTCAAAAGCAGCAAAGATTAAGAGCCTGGCTCAGCTTCACTAGTGTGCAATTGACTGATTGCGAAAAGCAAAGCAGCAGAGCACCGGGCTTCTGGGCGCTGTGAAGGCATTTGCCAAAAGCAGGCAGCTGCTCCTTCCCAAGCACAGTCAGCTGCCTATGTTCTTGCTTGTCGACAAACTCACCGCTGCCCTTCTTTTCAGCAGCTGCCACCGGCTTCTGTGCATCTCGGAGCCTCTGGGGATGAGCAAGACTTGCCAAGGTGGGAGGCATCAGGACGAAGTGAAAACCCAGGCAAGTTTTCCTGGAACGCTTTCCATTCGCTTGCCGAGAGTGAATTCAACAGGCAGGAGAGCGGCAGCCACCGTCCTCCGGCAGTCTGAAGGCTTCGCACACAAGCCCGCTTCTTTGCGGCTTCGTTCTTCGCCTCTTCCAATCAACCGCGATCTCTGCCTCTCGGAGGCGAAGAAGCGGCTAGTTCGCGCACAGCTCAGTAGAGCGGCAGCGGAGTGCTCCGGAGCGCCGCTTCTGCCGAAAGACGCCGGGAACCGGCACTTCCCTCCGGATACCTCCGGAGCCGCGTCTTCTGCTTCTCTAGTCGTCTCTATCTTAGCGAAAAGCTTTCCCACTCCATTTGGTAAGCGGAGAGCGTACCTGCACAGCACAGTAACGCCGGTTTGCAAAGAAAGAGGATTTGCTGCAGATTCCAAGGACACGGCTCTTTCCGAGGCAATCTGCAACCTGCTGTCAGATGGAAGTGCTCTCTGCCCTCTCCTGCCCAGCTCTAGGTACTAGCGGGCACTTTCCAGCCCGGGCGAGGCAAAAAACCTCGAGAGATGTCACAGAACTTAAGTGGAGCACAGATGCTAAAAAGCAGCAAAGCTGAAAAGCCTGGCTCAGCTTCACTAGTGTGCAATTGACTGATTGTGAAAAACAAAGCAGCAGAGCACCGGGCTTCTGGGCGCTGTGAAGGCATTTGCCAAAAGCAGGCAGCTGCTCCTTCCCAAGCACAGTCAGCTGCCTATGTTCTTGCTTGTCGACAAACTCACCGCTGCCCTTCTTTTCAGCAGCTGCCACTGTGTTCTGGGCATTTCGGAGCCTCTGGGGACGAGCGAGACTTGCCAAGGGAGGACGCATCAGGACGAAGTGAAAACCCAGGCAAGTTTTCCTGGAACGCTTTCCATTCGCTTGCCGAGAGTGAATTCAACAGGCAGGAGAGCGGTAGCCACCGTCCTCCAGCAGTCTGAAGGCTTCGCACACAAGCCCGCTTCTTTGCGGCTTCGTTCTTCGCCTCTTCCAAGCAACCGCGATCTCTGCCTCTCGGAGGCGAAGAAGCGGCTAGTTCGCGCACAGATCATTAGAGCGGCCGCAGTGCACTCTGGAGCGCCGCTTCTGCCGAAAGACACCAAGAGCCAGCACTTGGCTTCCGATAGCTTCGAAGCCGCGCCTTCTGCTTCTCTAGTCGTCTCTATCTTGCCAAAAAGCTTTCCACCTCCATTTGGCAAGGAGAAAGTGTACCAGCACTGCACACTAACACCGGGTTTCAATGGAATTGAATTTGCTGCACATTCCAAGGACACGGCTCTTTCCGAGGCAATCTGCAACCAGCTGTCAGATGGAAGTGCTCTCTGCCCTCTCCTGCCCAGCTCTAGGTACTAGCGGGCACTTTCCAGCCTGGGCGAGGCAAACAACCTCGAGAGATGTCACAGAGCATAAGTGGAGCACAGATGCTCAAAAGCAGCAAAGCTGGAGAGCCTGGCTCAGCTTCACTAGTGTGCAATTGACTGACTGCGAAAAACAAAGCAGCAGAGCACCGGGCTTCTGGGCGCTGTGAAGGCAATTGCCAAAACCAGGCAGCTGCTCCTTCCCAAGCACAGTCAGCTGCCTATGTTCTTGCTTGTCGACAAACTCACCGCTGCCCTTCTTTTCAGCAGCTGCCACCGTGTTCTGTGCATCTCGAAGCCTCTGGCGACGAGCAAGACTTGCCAAGGCGGGACGCATCAGGACCAAGTAAAAACCCAGGCAAGTTGTCCCGGAACGCTTTCCATTCGCTTGCCGAGAGTGAATTCAACAGGCAGGAGATTGGCAGCCACCGACCTCCAGCAGTCTGAAGGCTTCGCACACAAGCCCGCTTCTTTGCGGCTTCGTTCTTCGCCTCTTCCAAGCAACCGCGATCTCTGCCTCTCGGAGGCGAAGAAGCGGCTAGTTCACGCACAGCTCAGTAGAGCGGCAGCGGAGCGCTCCGGAGCTCCGCTTCTGCCGAAAGACGCCGGGAACCGGCACTTCCCTCCGGATACCTCCGGAGCCGCGTCTTCTGCTTCTCTAGTCGTCTCTATCTTAGCGAAAAGCTTTGCCACTCCATTTGGCAAGCGGAGACCGTACCTGCACAGCACACTAACCGCGGTTTGCAAAGAAATAGGATTTGCTGCACATTCCAAGGACACGGCTCTTTCCGAGGCAATCTGCAACCTGCTGTCAGATGGAAGTGCTCTCTGCCCTCTCCTGCCAAGCTCTAGGTACTAGCGGGCACTTTCCAGCCGGGCGCGGCAAAAAACCTCGAGAGATGTCACAGAGCATAAGTGGAGCACAGATGCTAAAAAGCAGCAAAGCTGAAGAGCCTGGCTCAGCTTCACTAGTGTGCAATTGACTGATTGTGAAAAACAAAGCAGCAGAGCACCGGGCTTCTGGGCGCTGTGAAGGCATTTGCCAAAAGCAGGCAGCTGCTCCTTCCCAAGCACAGTCAGCTGCCTATGTTCTTGCTTGTCGACAAACTCACCGCTGCCCTTCTTTTCAGCAGCTGCCACCGTCTTCTGTGCATCTCGGAGCCTCTGGGGACGAGCAAGACTTGCCAAGGTGGGACGCATCAGGACCAAGTAAAAACCCAGGCAAGTTGTCCTGGAACGCTTTACATTCGCTTGCCGAGAGTGAATTCAAGAGGCAGGAGAGCGGCAGCCACCGTCCTCCAGCAGTCTGAAGGCTTCGCACACAAGCCCGCTTCTTTGCGGCTTCGTTCTTCGCCTCTTCCAATCAACCGCGATCTCTGCCTCTCGGAGGCGAAGAAGCGGCTAGTTCGCGCACAGCTCAGTAGAGTGCCAGCGGAGTGCTCCGGAGCGCCGCTTCTGCCGAAAGACGCCGGGAACCGGCACTTCCCTCCGGATACCTCCGGAGCCGCGTCTTCTGCTTCTCTAGTCGTCTCTATCTTAGCGAAAAGCTTTCCCACTCCATTTGGCAAGCGGAGAGCGTACCTGCACAGCACACTAACCTCGGTTTGCAAAGAAAGAGGATTTGCTGCACATTCCAAGGACACGGCTCTTTCCAAAGCAATCTGCAACCTGCTGTCAGATGGAAGTGCTCTCTGCCCTCTCCTGCCCAGCTCTAGGTACTAGCGGGCACTTTCCAGCCTGGGCGAGGCAAACAACCTCGAGAGATGTCACAGAGCATAAGTGGAGCACAGATGCTCAAAAGCAGCAAAGCTGGAGAGCCTGGCTCAGCTTCACTAGTGTGCAATTGACTGACTGCGAAAAACAAAGCAGCAGAGCACCGGGCTTCTGGGCGCTGTGAAGGCAATTGCCAAAACCAGGCAGCTGCTCCTTCCCAAGCACAGTCAGCTGCCTATGTTCTTGCTTGTCGACAAACTCACCGCTGCCCTTCTTTTCAGCAGCTGCCACCGTGTTCTGTGCATCTCGAAGCCTCTGGCGACGAGCAAGACTTGCCAAGGCGGGACGCATCAGGACCAAGTAAAAACCCAGGCAAGTTGTCCCGGAACGCTTTCCATTCGCTTGCCGAGAGTGAATTCAAGAGGCAGGAGAGCGGCAGCCACCGTCCTCCAGCAGTCTGAAGGCTTCGCACACAAGCCCGCTTCTTTGCGGCTTCGTTCTTCGCCTCTTCCAAGCAACCGCGATCTCTGCCTCTCGGAGGCGAAGAAGCGGCTAGTTCACGCACAGCTCAGTAGAGCGGCAGCGGAGCGCTCCGGAGCTCCGCTTCTGCCGAAAGACGCCGGGAACCGGCACTTCCCTCCGGATACCTCCGGAGCCGCGTCTTCTGCTTCTCTAGTCGTCTCTATCTTAGCGAAAAGCTTTGCCACTCCATTTGGCAAGCGGAGAGCGTACCTGCACAGAACACTAACCTCGGTTTGCAAAGAAAGAGGATTTGCTGCACATTCCAAGGACACGGCTCTTTCCGAGGCAATCTGCAACCTGCTGTCAGATGGAAGTGCTCTCTGCCCTCTCCTGCCCAGCTCTATGTACTAGCGGGCACTTTCCAGCCTGGGCGAGGCAAACAACCCCGAGAGATGTTACAGAGCATAAGTGGAGCACAGATGCTCAAAAGCAGCAAAGCTGAAGAGCCTGGCTCAGCTTCACTAGTGTGCAATTGACTGACTGCGAAAAACAAAGCAGCAGAGCTCCGGGCTTCTGGGCGCTGTGAAGGCATTTGCCAAAAGCAGGCAGCTGCTCCTTCCCAAGCACAGTCAGCTGCCTATGTTCTTGCTTGTCGACAAACTCACCGCTGCCCTTCTTTTCAGCAGCTGCCACTGTGTTCTGGGCATTTCGGAGCCTCTGGGGACGAGCGAGACTTGCCAAGGTAGGACGCATCAGGACGAAGTGAAAACCCAGGCAAGTTTTCCTGGAACGCTTTCCATTCGCTTGCCAAGAGTGAATTCAAGAGGCAGGAGAGCAGCAGCCACCGTCCTCCAGCAGTCTGAAGGCTTCGCACACAAGCCCGCTTCTTTGCGGCTTCGTTCTTCGCCTCTTCCAATCAACCGCGATCTCTGCCTCTCGGAGGCGAAGAAGCGGCTAGTTCACGCACAGATCATTAGAGCGGCCGCGGTGCACTCTGGAGCGCCGCTTCTGCCGAAAGACGCCGGGAGCCAGCACTTGGCTTCCGATAGCTTTGGAGTCACGTCTTCTGCTTCTCTAGTCGTCTCTATCTTAGCAAAAAGCTTTCCACTTCCATTTGGCAAGGAGAGAGTGTACCAGCACTGCACACGAACCCCGGGTTGCCAAGAAATAGGATTTGCTGCACATTCCAAGGACACGGCTCTTTCCGAGGCAACCTGCAACACGCAGTCAAATGGAAGTGCTCTCTGCCCTCTCCTGCCCAGCTCTATGTACTAGCAGGCACTTTCCAGCCTGGCCAAGGCAAAAAACCTCGAGACATGTCACAGAGCATAAGTGGAGCAGAGATGCTCAAAAGCAGCAAAGCTGAAGAGCCTGGCTCAGCTTCACTAGTGTGCAATTCACAGACTGGGCAAAACAAAGCAGCAGATCACTGGGCTCTGTGCGATGTGAAGGCAATTGCCAAAAGCAGGCAGCTGCTCCCTCCCAAGCACAGTCAGCTGCCTATGTTCTTGCTTGTCGACAAACTCACCGCTGCCCTTCTTTTCAGCAGCTGCCACCGTGTTCTGTGCATTTCGGAGCCTCAGGGGACGAGCGAGACTTGTCAAGGTGGGACGCATAAGGACTAAGTAAAAACCCAGGCAAGTTGCCCTGGAATGCTTTCCATTCGCTTGCCGAGAGTGAATTCAACAGGCAGGAGATTGGCAGCCACCGACCTCCAGCAGTCTGAAGGCTTCGCACGCAAGCCCACTTCTTCGCGGCTTCCTTCTTCGCCTCTTCCTAGCTATCGCGATCTCTGCCTCTCGGAGGCGAAGAAGCGTCTGGTTCGCGCACAGATCATTAGAGCGGCAGCGGCGCACTCCGGAGCGCCGCTTCTGCTGAAAGAGGCCGGTAGCCAGCACTTCCGATCGCTTCGGAGCCGCGTCTTCTGCTTCTCTAGTCGTCTCTCTCTTAGCAAAAAGCTTTCCACTTCCATTTGGCAAGGGGAGAGTGTACCAGCACTGCACCCTAACCCCGGTTTGCAAAGAAATTGGATTTTCTGAACATTCCAAGGACATGGCTCTTTCCGAGGAAACCTGCAGCCTGCTGTGAGATGGAAGTGCTCTCTGTCCTCTCCTGCCCAGCTCTAGGTACTAGCGAGCACTTTCCAGCCTGGGCGAGGCAAACAACCTCGAGAGATGTCACAGAACATAAGTGGAGCACAGATGCTCAAAAGCAGCAAAGCTGAAGAGCCTGGCTCAGCTTCACAAATGTGCAATTCACTGACTGCGAAAAACAAAGCAGCAGAGCACCGGGCTTCTGGGCGCTGTGAAGGCAATTGCCAAAAGCAGGCAGCTGCTCCTTCCCAAGCACAGTCAGCTGCCTATGTTCTTGCTTGTCGACAAACTCACCGCTGCCCTTCTTTTCAGCAGCTGCCACCGTCTTCTGTGCATCTCGGAGCCTCTGGGGACGAGCAAGACTTGCCAAGGTGGGACGCATCAGGACCAAGTAAAAACCCAGGCAAGTTGTCCTGGAACGCTTTACATTCGCTTGCCGAGAGTGAATTCAAGAGGCAGGAGAGCGGCAGCCACCGTCCTCCAGCAGTCTGAAGGCTTCGCACACAAGCCCGCTTCTTTGCGGCTTCGTTCTTCGCCTCTTCCAATCAACCGCGATCTCTGCCTCTCGGAGGCGAAGAAGCGGCTAGTTCGCGCACAGCTCAGTAGAGCGCCAGCGGAGTGCTCCGGAGCGCCGCTTCTGCCGAAAGACGCCGGGAACCGGCACTTCCCTCCGGATACCTCCGGAGCCGCGTCTTCTGCTTCTCTAGTCGTCTCTATCTTAGCGAAAAGCTTTCCCACTCCATTTGGCAAGCGGAGAGCGTACCTGCACAGCACACTAACCTCGGTTTGCAAAGAAAGAGGATTTGCTGCACATTCCAAGGACACGGCTCTTTCCGAGGCAACCTGCAACACGCAGTCAAATGGAAGTGCTCTCTGCCCTCTCCTGCCCAGCTCTATGTACTAGCAGGCACTTTCCACCCTGGCCAAGGCAAAAAACCTCGAGACATGTCACAGAGCATAAGTGGAGCAGAGATGCTCAAAAGCAGCAAAGCTGAAGAGCCTGGCTCAGCTTCACTAGTGTGCAATTCACAGACTGGGCAAAACAAAGCAGCAGATCACTGGGCTCTGTGCGATGTGAAGGCAATTGCCAAAACCAGGCAGCTGCTCCTCCCCAAGCACAGTCAGCTGCCTATGTTCTTGCTTGTCGACAAACTCACCGCTGCCCTTCTTTTCAGCAGCTGCCACCGTGTTCTGTGCATTTCGGAGCCTCGGGGGACGAGCGAGACTTGTCAAGGTGGGACGCATCAGGACTAAGTAAAAACCCAGGCATGTTGCCCAGGAATGCTTTCCATTCGCTTGCCGAGAGTGAATTCAACAGGCAGGAGATCGGCAGCCACCGACCTCCAGCAGTCGGAAGGCTTCGCACACAAGCCCACTTCTTCGCGGCTTCCTTCTTCGCCTCTTCCTAGCTATCGCGATCTCTGCCTCTCGGAGGCGAAGAAGCGTCTGGTTCGCGCACAGATCATTAGAGCGGCAGCGGCGCACTCCGGAGCGCCGCTTCTGCTGAAAGAGGCCGGGAACCGGCACTTCCCTCCGGATACCTCCGGAGCCGCGTCTTCTGCTTCTCTAGTCGTCTCTATCTTAGCGAAAAGCTTTCCCACTCCATTTGGTAAGCGGAGAGTGTACCTGCACAGCACACTAACTGCGGTTTGCAAAGAAAGAGGATTTGCTGCAAATTCCAAGGACACGGCTCTTTCCGAGGCAATCTGCAACCTGCTGTCGGATGGAAGTGCTCTCTGCCCTCTCCTACCCAGCTCTATGTACTAGCGGGCACTTTCCAGCCTGGGCGAGGCAAACAACCTCGAGAGATGTCACAGAACATAAGTGGAGCACTAATGCTAAAAAGCAGCAAAGCTGAAGAGCCTGGCTCAGCTTCACAAATGTGCAATTCACTGATTGCGAAAAACAAAGCAGCAGAGCACCGGGCTTCTGGGCGCTGTGAAGGCATTTGCCAAAAGCAGGCAGCTGCTCCTTCCCAAGCACAGTCAGCTGCCTATGTTCTTGCTTGTCGACAAACTCACCGCTGCCCTTCTTTTCAGCAGCTGCCACCGGCTTCTGTGCATCTCGGAGCCTCTGGGGATGAGCAAGACTTGCCAAGGTGGGACGCATCAGGACCAAGTAAAAACCCAGGCAAGTTGTCCTGGAACGCTTTCCATTCGCTTGCCGAGAGTGAATTCAAGAGGCAGGAGAGCGGCAGCCACCGTCCTCCAGCAGTCTGAAGGCTTCGCACACAAGCCCGCTTCTTTGCGGCTTCGTTCTTTGCCTCTTCCAAGACACGGCGATCTCTGCCTCTCTTAGGCGAAGAAGCGGCTAGTTCGCGCACAGCTCAGTAGAGCAGCAGTGGAGTGCTCCGGAGCGCCGCTTCTGCTGAAAGACGCCGGGAACCGGCACTTCCCTCCGGATACCTCCGGAGCCGTGTCTTCTGCTTCTCTAGTCGTCTCTATCTTAGCGAAAAGCTTTGCCACTCCATTTGGCAAGCGGAGAGCGTACCTGCACAGCACACTAACCGCGATTTGCAAAGAAATAGGATTTGCTGCACATTCCAAGGACACGGCTCTTTCCGAGGCAATCTGCAACCTGCTGTCAGAATGAAGTGCTCTCTGTCCTCTCCTGCCCAGCTCTAGGTACTAGCGGGCACTTTCCAGCCTGGGCGAGGCAAACAACCTCGAGAGATGTCACAGAACATAAGTGGAGAACAGATGCTAAAAAGCAGCAAAGCTGAAGAGCCTGGCTCAGCTTCACGAGTGTGCAATTGACTGACTGCGAAAAACAAAGCAGCAGAGCACCGGGCTTCTGGGCGCTGTGGAGGCAATTGCCAAAAGCAGGCAGCTGCTCCTTCCCAAGCACAGTCAGCTGCCTATGTTCTTGCTTGTCGACAAACTCACCGCTGCCCTTCTTTTCAGCAGCTGCCACTGTGTTCTGTGCATCTCGGAGCCTCTGGCGACGAGCAAGACTTGCCAAGGTGGGACGCATCAGGACGAAGTGAAAACCCAGGCAAGTTTTCCTGGAACGCTTTCCATTCTCTTTCCGAGAGTGAATTCAACAGGCAGGAGAGCGGCAGCCACCGTCCTCCAGCAGTCTGAAGGCTTCGCACACAAGCCCGCTTCTTTGTGGCTTCGTTCTTCGCCTCTTCCAAGCAACCGCGATCTCTGCCTCTCGGAGGCGAAGAAGCGGCTAGTTCGCGCACAGATCATTAGAGCGGCCACAGTGCACTCTGGAGCGCCGCTTCTGCCGAAAGACACCAAGAGCCAGCACTTGGCTTCCGATAGCTTCGAAGCCGCGCCTTCTGCTTCTCTAGTCGTCTCTATCTTGCCAAAAAGCTTTCCACCTCCATTTGGCAAGGAGAAAGTGTACCAGCACTGCACACTAACACCGGGTTTCAAAGGAATTGAATTTGCTGCACATTCCAAGGACACGGCTCTTTCCGAGGCAATCTGCAACCTGCTGTCAGATGGAAGTGCTCTCTGTCCTCTCCTGCCCAGCTCTATGCACTAGCGGGCACTTTCCAGCCTGGCAAAGGCAAACAACCTCGAGGCATGTCACAGAGCATAAGTGGAGCACAGATGCTCAAAAGCAGCAAAGCTGAAGAGCCTGGCTTAGCTTCACTAGTGTGCATTTCACTGACTGGGAAAAACAAAGCAGCAGAGCACCGGGCTTCTGGGCGCTGTGAAGGCAATTGCCAAAACCAGGCAGCTGCTCCTTCACAAGCATAGTCAGCTTCTTTTATTCTGGCTTGTTTACAAAATCACCGCTGCCCTTCTTTTCAGCAGCTGCCACCGTGTTCTGTGCATTTCGGAGCCTCAGGGGACGAGCAAGACTTGCCAAGGTGGGACGCATCAGGACTAAGTAAAAATCCAGGCAAGTTGTCCTGGAATGCTTTCCATTCGCTTGCCAAGAGTGAATTCAACAGGCAGGAGAGCGGCAGCCACCGTCCTCCAGCAGTCTGAAGGCTTCGCACACAAGCCCACTTCTTGACGGCTTCGTTCTCCGCCTCTTCCAAGCGACCGCGATCTCTGGCTCTCAGAGGCGAAGAAGCGGCTAGTTCACGCACAGATCATTAGAGCGGCCGCGGTGCACTCTGGAGCGCCGCTTCTGCCGAAAGACGCCGGGAGCCAGCACTTGGCTTCCGATAGCTTTGGAGTCACGTCTTCTGCTTCTCTAGTCGTCTCTATCTTAGCAAAAAGCTTTCCACTTCCATTTGGCAAGGAGAGAGTGTACCAGCACTGCACACGAACCCCGGGTTGCCAAGAAATAGGATTTGCTGCACATTCCAAGGACACGGCTCTTTCCGAGGCAACCTGCAACACGCAGTCAAATGGAAGTGCTCTCTGCCCTCTCCTGCCCAGCTCTATGTACTAGCAGGCACTTTCCAGCCTGGCCAAGGCAAAAAACCTCGAGACATGTCACAGAGCATAAGTGGAGCAGAGATGCTCAAAAGCAGCAAAGCTGAAGAGCCTGGCTCAGCTTCACTAGTGTGCAATTCACAGACTGGGCAAAACAAAGCAGCAGATCACTGGGCTCTGTGCGATGTGAAGGCAATTGCCAAAACCAGGCAGCTGCTCCTCCCCAAGCACAGTCAGCTGCCTATGTTCTTGCTTGTCGACAAACTCACCGCTGCCCTTCTTTTCAGCAGCTGCCACCGTGTTCTGTGCATTTCGGAGCCTCGGGGGACGAGCGAGACTTGTCAAGGTGGGACGCATAAGGACTAAGTAAAAACCCAGGCATGTTGCCCAGGAATGCTTTCCATTCGCTTGCCGAGAGTGAATTCAACAGGCAGGAGATCGGCAGCCACCGACCTCCAGCAGTCGGAAGGCTTCGCACACAAGCCCACTTCTTCGCGGCTTCCTTCTTCGCCTCTTCCTAGCTATCGCGATCTCTGCCTCTCGGAGGCGAAGAAGCGTCTGGTTCGCGCACAGATCATTAGAGCGGCAGCGGCGCACTCCGGAGCGCCGCTTCTGCTGAAAGAGGCCGGGAACCGGCACTTCCCTCCGGATACCTCCGGAGCCGCGTCTTCTGCTTCTCTAGTCGTCTCTATCTTAGCGAAAAGCTTTCCCACTCTATTTGGTAAGCGGAGAGTGTACCTGCACAGCACACTAACTGCGGTTTGCAAAGAAAGAGGATTTGCTGCACATTCCAAGGACACGGCTCTTTCCGAGGCAATCTGCAACCTGCTGTCGGATGGAAGTGCTCTCTGCCCTCTCCTACCCAGCTCTATGTACTAGCGGGCACTTTCCAGCCTGGGCGAGGCAAACAACCTCGAGAGATGTCACAGAACATAAGTGGAGCACTAATGCTAAAAAGCAGCAAAGCTGAAGAGCCTGGCTCAGCTTCACAAATGTGCAATTCACTGACTGCGAAAAACAAAGCAGCAGAGCACCGGGCTTCTGGGCGCTGTGAAGGCATTTGCCAAAAGCAGGCAGCTGCTCCTTCCCAAGCACAGTCAGCTGCCTATGTTCTTGCTTGTCGACAAACTCACCGCTGCCCTTCTTTTCAGCAGCTGCCACTGTGTTCTGTGCATCTCGGAGCCTCTGGGGATGAGCAAGACTTGCCAAGGTGGGACGCATCAGGACGAAGTGAAAACCCAGGCTAGTTGTCCTGGAACGCTTTCCATTCGCTTGCCGAGAGTGAATTCAACAGGCAGGAGAGCGGTAGCCACCGTCCTCCAGCAGTCTGAAGGCTTCGCACACAAGCCCGCTTCTTTGCGGCTTCGTTCTTCGCCTCTTCCAAGCAACCGCGATCTCTGCCTCTCGGAGGCGAAGAAGCGGCTAGTTCGCGCACAGATCATTAGAGCGGCCACAGTGCACTCTGGAGCGCCGCTTCCGCCGAAAGACGCCGGGAGCCAGCACTTGGCTTCCGATAGCTTTGGAGTCACGTCTTCTGCTTCTCTAGTCATCTCTATCTTAGCAAAAAGCTTTCCACTACCATTTGGCAAGGAGAGAGTGTACCAGCACTGCACACGAACCCCGGGTTACCAAGAAATAGGATTTGCTGCACATTCCAAGGACACGGCTCTTTCCGAGGCAACCTGCAGCCTGCTGTGAGATGGAAGAACATCTCTGCCCTCTCCTGCCCAGCTCCATGGGCTAGCGAGCACTTTCCAGCCTGGCCAAGGCAAACAACCTCGAGACATGTCACAGAGCATAAGTGGAGCAGAGATGCTAAAAAGCAGCAAAGCTGAAGAGCCTGGCTCAGCTTCAGTAGTGTGCATTTCACTGACTGGGAAAAACAAAGCAGCACAGCACCGGGCTTCTGTGCCTGTGAAGGCAATTGCAAAAACGTGGAAGCTGCTCCTTCACAAGCATAGTCAGCTTCCTATATTCTGGCTTGTTTACAAACTCACCGCTGCCCTTCTTTTCAGCAGCTGCCACCGTGTTCTCTGCATTTCGGAGCCTCAGGGGACGAGCAAGACTTGCCAAGGTGGGACGCATCAGGACTAAGTAAAAATCCAGGCAAGTTGTCCTGGAATGCTTTCCATTCGCTTGCCAAGTGTGAATTCAACAGGCAGGAGAGCGGCAGCTACTGTCCTCCAGCAGTCTGAAGGCTTCACACACAAGCCCGCTTCTTGGCAGCTTCGTTCTTCGCCTCTTCCTAGTTACCAAAATCTCTGGCTCTCGGAGGTGAAGATGCGGCTAGTTCGCGCACAGATCATTAGAGCGGCCGCGGTGCACTCTGGCGCGCCGCTTCTGCCGAAAGACGCCGGGAGCCAGCACTTCCGATCGCTTCGGAGCCGCGTCTTCTGCTTCTCTAGTCGTCTCTATCTTAGCAAAAAGCTTACCACTTCCATTTGGCAAGGGGAGAGTGTACCAGTACTGCACCCTAACCCCGGGTTGCCAAGAAATTGGATTTTCTGAACATTCCAAGGACACGGCTCTTTCCGAGGAAACCTGCAGCCTGCTGTGAGATGGAAGTGCTCTCTGCCCTCTCCTGCCCAGCTCTAGGTACTAGCGAGCATGTTCCAGCCTGGGCGAGGCAAACAACCTCGAGAGATGTCACAGAACATAAGTGGAGCACTAATGCTAAAAAGCAGCAAAGCTGAAGAGCCTGGCTCAGCTTCACAAATGTGCAATTCACTGACTGCGAAAAACAAAGCAGGAGAGCACCGGGCTTCTGGGAGCTGGGAAGGCATTTGCCAAAAGCAGGCAGCTGCTCCTTCCCAAGCACAGTCAGCTGCCTATGTTCTTGCTTGTCGACAAACTCACCGCAGCCCTTCTTTTCAGCAGCTGCCACCGTGTTCTGTGCATCTCGGAGCCTCTGGGGACGAGCAAGACTGCCAAGGTGGGACGCATCAGGACCAAGTAAAAACCGAGGCAAGTTGTCCCTGGAACGGTTTTCCATTCACCGGCCGAGAGTGAATTCAACAGGCAGGAGAGCAGCAGCCACCGTCCTCCAGCAGTCTGAAGGCTTCGCACACAAGCCCGCTTCTTTGCGGCTTCGTTTCTTCGCCTCTTCCAAGCAACCGCGATCTCTGCCTCTCGGAGGCGAAGAAGCGGCTAGTTCGCGCACAGCTCAGTAGATCGGCAGCGGTGCGCTCCGGAGCGCCGCTTCTGCCGAAAGACGCCGGGAACCGGCACTTCCCTCCGGATACCTCCGGAGCTGCGTCTTCTGCTTCTCTAGTCGTCTCTATCTTAGCGAAAAGCTTTCCCACTCCATTTGGTAAGCGGAGAGCGTACCTGCACAGCACACTAACTGCGGTTTGCAAAGAAATAGGATTTGCTGCAGATTCCAAGGACACGGCTCTTTCCGAGGCAATCTGCAACCTGCTGTCAGATGGAAGTGCTCTCTGCCCTCTCCTGCCCAGCTCTAGGTACTAGCGGCACTTTCCAGCCTGGGCGAGGCAAACAACCTCGAGAGATGTCACAGAGCATAAGTGGAGCACAGATGCTCAAAAGCAGCAAAGCTGGAGAGCCTGGCTCAGCTTCACTAGTGTGCAATTGACTGACTGCGAAAAACAAAGCAGCAGAGCACCGGGCTTCTGGGCGCTGTGAAGGCAATTGCCAAAACCAGGCAGCTGCTCCTTCCCAAGCACAGTCAGCTGCCTATGTTCTTGCTTGTCGACAAACTCACCGCTGCCCTTCTTTTCAGCAGCTGCCACCGTGTTCTGTGCATTTCGGAGCCTCAGGGGACGAGCAAGACGTGCCAAGGCGGGACGCATAAGGACTAAGTAAAAACCCAGCATGTTGCCCTGGAATGCTTTCCATTCGCTTGCCGAGAGTGAATTCAACAGGCAGGAGATCGGCAGCCACCGACCTCCAGCAGTCTGAAGGCTTCGCACACAAGCCCGCTTCTTTGCGGCTTCGTTCTTCGCCTCTTCCTAGCTATCGCGATCTCTGCCTCTCGGAGGCGAAGAAGCGTCTGGTTCGCGCACAGATCATTAGAGCGGCAGCGGCGCACTCCAGTAGGCCGCTTCTGCTGAAAGAGGCTGGGAACGGCACTTCCGATCGCTTCGGAGCCGCGTCTTCTGCTTCTCTAGTCGTCTCTATCTTAGCAAAAGCTTTCCACTTCCATTTGGCAAGGGGAGAGTGTACCAGAACTGCACCCTAACCCCGGTTTGCAAAGAAATAGGATTTCTGAACATTCCAAGGACACGGCTCTTTCCGAGGAAACCTGCAGCGTGCTGTCGGATGGAAGTGCTCTCTGCCCTTTCCTGCCCAGCTCTAGGTACTAGCGGGCACTTTCCTGCCTGGGCGAGGCAAACAACCTCGAGAGATGTCACAGAACATAAGTGGAGCACAGATGCTCAAAAGCAGCAAAGCTGAAGAGCCTGGCTCAGCTTCACTAGTGTGCAATTGACTGACTGCGAAAAACAAAGCGGCAGAGCACCGGGCTTCTGGGCGCTGTGAAGGCATTTGCCAAAAGCAGGCAGCTGCTCCTTCCCAAGCACAGTCAGCTGCCTATGTTCTTGCTTGTCGACAAACTTACCGCTGCCCTTCTTTTCAGCAGCTGCCACCATGTTCTGTGCATCTTGGAGCCTCTGGCGACGAGCAGACTTGCCAAGGTGGGACGCATCAGGACCAAGTAAAAACCCAGGCAAGTTGTCCTGGAACGCTTTCCATTCGCTTGCTGAGAGTGAATTCAACAGGCAGGAGAGCGGCAGCCACCGTCCTCCAGCAGTCTGAAGGCTTCGCACACAAGCCCGCTTCTTTGCGGCTTCGTTCTTCGCCTCTTCCAATCAACCGCGATCTCTGCCTCTCTAGGCGAAGAAGCGGCTAGTTCGCGCACAGATCATTAGAGCGGCCACAGTGCACTCTGGAGCGCCGCTTCTGCCGAAAGACACCAAGAGCCAGCACTTGGCTTCCGATAGCTTCGAAGCCGCGCCTTCTGCTTCTCTAGTCGTCTCTATCTTGCCAAAAGCTTTCCACCTCCATTTGGCAAGGAGAAAGTGTACCAGCACTGCACACTAACACCGGGTTTCAATGGAATTGAATTTGCTGCACATTCCAAGGACACGGCTCTTTCCGAGGCAATCTGCAACCTGCTGTCAGATGGAAGTGCTCTCTGTCCTCTCCTGCCCAGCTCTATGCACTAGCGGGCACTTTCCAGCCTGGCCAAGGCAAACAACCTCGAGACATGTCACAGAGCATAAGTGGAGCAGAGATGCTAAACAGCAGCAAAGCTGAAGAGCCTGGCTCAGCTTCAGTAGTGTGCATTTCACTTACTGGGAAAAACAAAGCAGCACAGCACCGGGCTTCTGTGCCTGTGAAGGGCAATTGCAAAAACGTGGCAGCTGCTCCTTCACAAGCATAGTCAGCTTCCTATATTCTGGCTTGTTTACAAACTCACCGCTGCCCTTCTTTTCAGCAGCTGCCACTGTGTTCTGTGCATTTCAGAGCCTCAGGGGACGAGCAAGACTTGCCAAGGTGGGACGCATCAGGACTAAGTAAAAATCCAGGCAAGTTGTCCTTGAATGCTTTCCATTCGCTTGCCAAGAGTGAATTCAAGAGGCAGGAGAGCGGCAGCCACCGTCCTCCAGCAGTCTGAAGGCTTCACACACAAGCCCGCTTCTTGGCGGCTTCGTTCTTCGCCTCTTCCTAGTTACCAAAATCTCTGGCTCTCGGAGGCGAAGATGCGGCTAGTTCGCGCACAGATCATTAGAGCGGCCGCGGTGCACTCTGGAGCGCCGCTTCTGCCGAAAGACGCCGAGAGCCAGCACTTGGCTTCCGATAGCTTTGGAGTCACGTCTTCTGCTTCTCTAGTCGTCTCTATCTTCGCAACAAGCTTTCCACCTCCATTTGGCAAGGGGAGAGTGTACCAGCACTGCACACTAAGCCCGGGTTGCCAAGAAATTGGATTTGCTGCACATTCCAAGGACACGTCTCTTTCCGAGGCAACCTGCAACACGCAGTCAAATGGAAGTGCTCTCTGCCCTCTCCTGCCCAGCTCTATGTACTAGCAGGCACTTTCCAGCCTGGCCAAGGCAAAAAACCTCGAGACATGTCACAGAGCATAAGTGGAGCAGAGATGCTCAAAAGCAGCAAAGCTGAAGAGCCTGGCTCAGCTTCACTAGTGTGCAATTCACAGACTGGGCAAAACAAAGCAGCAGATCACTGGGCTCTGTGCGATGTGAAGGCAATTGCCAAAACCAGGCAGCTGCTCCCTCCCAAGCACAGTCAGCTGCCTATGTTCTTGCTTGTCGACAAACTCACCGCTGCCCTTCTTTTCAGCAGCTGCCACCGTGTTCTGTGCATTTCGGAGCCTCAGGGGACGAGCAAGACGTGCCAAGGCGGGACGCATAAGGACTAAGTAAAAACCCAGGCATGTTGCCCTGGAATGCTTTCCATTCGCTTGCCGAGAGTGAATTCAACAGGCAGGAGATCGGCAGCCACCGACCTCCAGCAGTCTGAAGGCTTCGCACACAAGCCCGCTTCTTCGCGGCTTCCTTCTTCGCCTCTTCCTAGCTATCGCGATCTCTGCCTCTCGGAGGCGAAGAAGCGTCTGGCTCGCGCACAGATCATTAGAGCGGCAGCGGCGCACTCCAGAGGGCCGCTTCTGCCGAAAGAGGCCGGGAACCGGCACTTCCGATCGCTTCGGAGCCGCGTCTTCTGCTTCTCTAGTCGTCTCTATCTTAGCAAAAAGCTTTCCACTTCCATTTGGCAAGGGGAGAGTGTACCAGAACTGCACCCTAACCCCGGTTTGCAAAGAAATAGGATTTTCTGAACATTCCAAGGACACGGCTCTTTCCGAGGAAACCTGCAGCGTGCTGTCGGATGGAAGTGCTCTCTGCCCTTTCCTGCCCAGCTCTAGGTACTAGCGGGCACTTTCCTGCCTGGGCGAGGCAAACAACCTCGAGAGATGTCACAGAACATAAGTGGAGCACAGATGCTCAAAAGCAGCAAAGCTGAAGAGCCTGGCTCAGCTTCACTAGTGTGCAATTGACTGACTGCGAAAAACAAAGCGGCAGAGCACCGGGCTTCTGGGCGCTGTGAAGGCATTTGCCAAAAGCAGGCAGCTGCTCCTTCCCAAGCACAGTCAGCTGCCTATGTTCTTGCTTGTCGACAAACTCACCGCTGCCCTTCTTTTCAGCAGCTGCCACCATGTTCTGTGCATCTTGGAGCCTCTGGCGACGAGCAAGACTTGCCAAGGTGGGACGCATCAGGACCAAGTAAAAACCCAGGCAAGTTGTCCTGGAACTCTTTCCATTCTCTTGCCGAGAGTGAATTCAACAGGCAGGAGAGCGGCAGCCACCGTCCTCCAGCAGTCTGAAGGCTTCGCACACAATCCCGCTTCTTTGCGGCTTCGTTCTTCGCCTCTTCCAATCAACCGCGATCTCTGCCTCTCGGAGGCGAAGAAGCGGCTAGTTCGCGCACAGCTCAGTAGAGCGCCAGCGGAGTGCTCTGGAGCGCCACTTCTGCCGAAAGACGCCGGGAACCGGCACTTCCCTCCGGATACCTCCGGAGCCGCGCTTCTGCTTCTCGAGTCGTCTCTATCTTAGCGAAAAGCTTTCCCACTCCATTTGGCAAGCGGAGAGCGTACCTGCACAGCACACTAACGCCGGTTTGCAAAGAAAGAGGATTTGCTGCACATTCCAAGGACACGGCTCTTTCCGAGGCAATCTGCAACCTGCTGTCAGATGGAAGTGCTCTCTGCCCTCTCCTGCCCAGCTCTAGGTACTAGCGGGCACTTTCCAGCCCGGGCGAGGCAAAAAACCTCGAGAGATGTCACAGAGCATAAGTGGAGCACAGATGCTAAAAAGCAGCAAAGCTGAAGAGCCTGGCTCAGCTTCACTAGTGTGCAATTGACTGATTGTGAAAAACAAAGCAGCAGAGCACCGGGCTTCTGGGCGCTGTGAAGGCATTTGCCAAAAGCAGGCAGCTGCTCCTTCCCAAGCACAGTCAGCTGCCTATGTTCTTGCTTGTCGACAAACTCACCGCTGCCCTTCTTTTCAGCAGCTGCCACTGTGTTCTGGGCATTTCGGAGCCTCTGGGGACGAGCGAGACTTGCCAAGGTGGGACGCATCAGGACGAAGTGAAAACCCAGGCAAGTTTTCCTGGAACGCTTTCCATTCGCTTGCCGAGAGTGAATTCAACAGGCAGGAGAGCGGTAGCCACCGTCCTCCAGCAGTCTGAAGGCTTCGCACACAAGCCCGCTTCTTTGCGGCTTCGTTCTTCGCCTCTTCCAAGCAACCGCGATCTCTGCCTCTCGGAGGCGAAGAAGCGGCTAGTTCGCGCACAGATCATTAGAGCGGCCACAGTGCACTCTGGAGCGCCGCTTCTGCCGAAAGACACCAAGAGCCAGCACTTGGCTTCCGATAGCTTCGAAGCCGCGCCTTCTGCTTCTCTAGTCGTCTCTATCTTGCCAAAAAGCTTTCCACCTCCATTTGGCAAGGAGAAAGTATACCAGCACTGCACACTAACACCGGGTTTCAATGGAATTGAATTTGCTGCACATTCCAAGGACACGGCTCTTTCCGAGGCAATCTGCAACCTGCTGTCAGATGGAAGTGCTCTCTGTCCTCTCCTGCCCAGCTCTATGCACTAGCGGGCACTTTCCAGCCTGGCCAAGGCAAACAACCTCGAGACATGTCACAGAGCATAAGTGGAGCAGAGATGCTAAACAGCAGCAAAGCTGAAGAGCCTGGCTCAGCTTCAGTAGTGTGCATTTCACTGACTGGGAAAAACAAAGCAGCACAGCACCGGGCTTCTGTGCCTGTGAAGGCAATTGCAAAAACGTGGCAGCTGCTCCTTCACAAGCATAGTCAGCTTCCTATATTCTGGCTTGTTTACAAACTCACCGCTGCCCTTCTTTTCAGCAGCTGCCACGGTGTTCTGTGCATTTCAGAGCCTCAGGGGACGAGCAAGACTTGCCAAGGTGGGACGCATCAGGACTAAGTAAAAATCCAGGCAAGTTGTCCTGGAATGCTTTCCATTCGCTTGCCAAGAGTGAATTCAACAGGCAGGAGAGCGGCAGCCACCGTCCTCCAGCAGTCTGAAGGCTTCGCACACAAGCCCGCTTCTTTGCGGCTTCGTTCTTCGCCTCTTCCTAGTTACCAAAATCTCTGGCTCTCGGAGGCGAAGATGCGGCTAGTTCGCGCACAGATCATTAGAGCGTCCGCGGTGCACTCTGGAGCGCCGCTTCTGCCGAAAGACGCCGAGAGCCAGCACTTGGCTTCCGATAGCTTTGGAGTCGCGTCTTCTGCTTCTCTAGTCGTCTCTATCTTCGCAACAAGCTTTCCACCTCCATTTGGCAAGGGGAGAGTGTACCAGCACTGCACACTAAGCCCGGGTTGCCAAGAAATTGGATTTGCTGCACATTCCAAGGACACGTCTCTTTCCGAGGCAACCTGCAACACGCAGTCAAATGGAAGTGCTCTCTGCCCTCTCCTGCCCAGCTCTATGTACTAGCAGGCACTTTCCAGCCTGGCCAAGGCAAAAAACCTCGAGACATGTCACAGAGCATAAGTGGAGCAGAGATGCTCAAAAGCAGCAAAGCTGAAGAGCCTGGCTCAGCTTCACTAGTGTGCAATTCACAGACTGGGCAAAACAAAGCAGCAGATCACTGGGCTCTGTGCGATGTGAAGGCAATTGCCAAAACCAGGCAGCTGCTCCTCCCCAAGCACAGTCAGCTGCCTATGTTCTTGCTTGTCGACAAACTCACCGCTGCCCTTCTTTTAAGCAGCTGCCACCGTGTTCTGTGCATTTCGGAGCCTCAGGGGACGAGCAAGACGTGCCAAGGCGGGACGCATAAGGACTAAGTAAAAACCCAGGCATGTTGCCCTGGAATGCTTTCCATTCGCTTGCCGAGAGTGAATTCAACAGGCAGGAGATCGGCAGCCACCGACCTCCAGCAGTCTGAAGGCTTCGCACACAAGCCCGCTTCTTCGCGGCTTCCTTCTTCGCCTCTTCCTAGCTATCGCGATCTCTGCCTCTCGGAGGCGAAGAAGCGTCTGGTTCGCGCACAGATCATTAGAGCGGCAGCGGCGCACTCCAGAGGGCCGCTTCTGCCGAAAGAGGCCAGGAACCGGCACTTCCGATCGCTTCGGAGCCGCGTCTTCTGCTTCTCTAGTCGTCTCTATCTTAGCAAAAAGCTTTCCACTTCCATTTGGCATGGGGAGAGTGTACCAGCACTGCACCCTAACCCCGGTTTGCAAAGAAATAGGATTTTCTGAACATTCCAAGGACACAGCTCTTTCCGAGGAAACCTGCAGCCTGCTGTCGGATGGAAGTGCTCTCTGCCCTCTCCTACCCAGCTCTATGTACTAGCGGGCACTTTCCTGCCTGGGCGAGGCAAACAACCTCGAGAGATGTCACAGAACATAAGTGGAGCACAGATGCTCAAAAGCAGCAAAGCTGAAGAGCCTGGCTCAGCTTCACTAGTGTGCAATTGACTGACTGCGAAAAACAAAGCGGCAGAGCACCGGGCTTCTGGGCGCTGTGAAGGCATTTGCCAAAAGCAGGCAGCTGCTCCTTCCCAAGCACAGTCAGCTGCCTATGTTCTTGCTTGTCGACAAACTCACCGCTGCCCTTCTTTTCAGCAGCTGCCACCATGTTCTGTGCATCTTGGAGCCTCTGGCGACGAGCAAGACTTGCCAAGGTGGGACGCATCAGGACCAAGTAAAAACCCAGGCAAGTTGTCCTGGAACTCTTTCCATTCTCTTGCCGAGAGTGAATTCAACAGGCAGGAGAGCGGCAGCCACCGTCCTCCAGCAGTCTGAAGGCTTCGCACACAATCCCGCTTCTTTGCGGCTTCGTTCTTCGCCTCTTCCAATCAACCGCGATCTCTGCCTCTCGGAGGCGAAGAAGCGGCTAGTTCGCGCACAGCTCAGTAGAGCGCCAGCGGAGTGCTCTGGAGCGCCACTTCTGCCGAAAGACGCCGGGAACCGGCACTTCCCTCCGGATACCTCCGGAGCCGCGCTTCTGCTTCTCGAGTCGTCTCTATCTTAGCGAAAAGCTTTCCCACTCCATTTGGCAAGCGGAGAGCGTACCTGCACAGCACACTAACGCCGGTTTGCAAAGAAAGAGGATTTGCTGCACATTCCAAGGACACGGCTCTTTCCGAGGCAATCTGCAACCTGCTGTCAGATGGAAGTGCTCTCTGCCCTCTCCTGCCCAGCTCTAGGTACTAGCGGGCACTTTCCAGCCCGGGCGAGGCAAAAAACCTCGAGAGATGTCACAGAGCATAAGTGGAGCACAGATGCTAAAAAGCAGCAAAGCTGAAGAGCCTGGCTCAGCTTCACTAGTGTGCAATTGACTGATTGTGAAAAACAAAGCAGCAGAGCACCGGGCTTCTGGGCGCTGTGAAGGCATTTGCCAAAAGCAGGCAGCTGCTCCTTCCCAAGCACAGTCAGCTGCCTATGTTCTTGCTTGTCGACAAACTCACCGCTGCCCTTCTTTTCAGCAGCTGCCACTGTGTTCTGGGCATTTCGGAGCCTCTGGGGACGAGCGAGACTTGCCAAGGTGGGACGCATCAGGACGAAGTGAAAACCCAGGCAAGTTTTCCTGGAACGCTTTCCATTCGCTTGCCGAGAGTGAATTCAACAGGCAGGAGAGCGGTAGCCACCGTCCTCCAGCAGTCTGAAGGCTTCGCACACAAGCCCGCTTCTTTGCGGCTTCGTTCTTCGCCTCTTCCAAGCAACCGCGATCTCTGCCTCTCGGAGGCGAAGAAGCGGCTAGTTCGCGCACAGATCATTAGAGCGGCCACAGTGCACTCTGGAGCGCCGCTTCTGCCGAAAGACACCAAGAGCCAGCACTTGGCTTCCGATAGCTTCGAAGCCGCGCCTTCTGCTTCTCTAGTCGTCTCTATCTTGCCAACAAGCTTTCCACCTCCATTTGGCAAGGAGAAAGTATACCAGCACTGCACACTAACACCGGGTTTCAATGGAATTGAATTTGCTGCACATTCCAAGGACACGGCTCTTTCCGAGGCAATCTGCAACCTGCTGTCAGATGGAAGTGCTCTCTGTCCTCTCCTGCCCAGCTCTATGCACTAGCGGGCACTTTCCAGCCTGGCCAAGGCAAACAACCTCGAGACATGTCACAGAGCATAAGTGGAGCAGAGATGCTAAACAGCAGCAAAGCTGAAGAGCCTGGCTCAGCTTCAGTAGTGTGCATTTCACTGACTGGGAAAAACAAAGCAGCACAGCACCGGGCTTCTGTGCCTGTGAAGGCAATTGCAAAAACGTGGCAGCTGCTCCTTCACAAGCATAGTCAGCTTCCTATATTCTGGCTTGTTTACAAACTCACCGCTGCCCTTCTTTTCAGCAGCTGCCACGGTGTTCTGTGCATTTCAGAGCCTCAGGGGACGAGCAAGACTTGCCAAGGTGGGACGCATCAGGACTAAGTAAAAATCCAGGCAAGTTGTCCTGGAATGCTTTCCATTCGCTTGCCAAGAGTGAATTCAACAGGCAGGAGAGCGGCAGCCACCGTCCTCCAGCAGTCTGAAGGCTTCACACACAAGCCCGCTTCTTGGCGGCTTCGTTCTTCGCCTCTTCCAATCAACCGCGATCTCTGCCTCTCGGAGGCGAAGATGCGGCTAGTTCGCGCCCAGATAATTAGAGCGGCCGCGGTGCACTCTGGAGCGCCGCTTCTGCCGAAAGACGCCGAGAGCCAGCACTTGGCTTCCGATAGCTTTGGAGTCGCGTCTTCTGCTTCTCTAGTCGTCTCTATCTTCGCAACAAGCTTTCCACCTCCATTTGGCAAGGGGAGAGTGTACCAGCACTGCACACTAAGCCCGGGTTGCCAAGAAATTGGATTTGCTGCACATTCCAAGGACACGTCTCTTTCCGAGGCAACCTGCAACACGCAGTCAAATGGAAGTGCTCTCTGCCCTCTCCTGCCCAGCTCTATGTACTAGCAGGCACTTTCCAGCCTGGCCAAGGCAAAAAACCTCGAGACATGTCACAGAGCATAAGTGGAGCAGAGATGCTCAAAAGCAGCAAAGCTGAAGAGCCTGGCTCAGCTTCACTAGTGTGCAATTCACAGACTGGGCAAAACGAAGCAGCAGATCACTGGGCGCTGTGCGATGTGAAGGCAATTGCCAAAACCAGGCAGCTGCTCCTCCCCAAGCACAGTCAGCTGCCTATGTTCTTGCTTGTCGACAAACTCACCGCTGCCCTTCTTTTCAGCAGCTGCCACCGTGTTCTGTGCATTTCGGAGCCTCAGGGGACGAGCAAGACGTGCCAAGGCGGGACGCATAAGGACTAAGTAAAAACCCAGGCATGTTGCCCTGGAATGCTTTCCATTCGCTTGCCGAGAGTGAATTCAACAGGCAGGAGATCGGCAGCCACCGACCTCCAGCAGTCTGAAGGCTTCGCACACAAGCCCGCTTCTTCGCGGCTTCCTTCTTCGCCTCTTCCTAGCTATCGCGATCTCTGCCTCTCGGAGGCGAAGAAGCGTCTGGTTCGCGCACAGATCATTAGAGCGGCAGCGGCGCACTCCAGAGGGCCGCTTCTGCCGAAAGAGGCCGGGAACCGGCACTTCCGATCGCTTCGGAGCCGCGTCTTCTGCTTCTCTAGTCGTCTCTATCTTAGCAAAAAGCTTTCCACTTCCATTTGGCAAGGGGAGAGTGTACCAGCACTGCACCCTAACCCCGGTTTGCAAAGAAATAGGATTTTCTGAACATTCCAAGGACACGGCTCTTTCCGAGGAAACCTGCAGCCTGCTGTCGGATGGAAGTGCTCTCTGCCCTCTCCTACCCAGCTCTATGTACTAGCGGGCACTTTCCTGCCTGGGCGAGGCAAACAACCTCGAGAGATGTCACAGAACATAAGTGGAGCACAGATGCTCAAAAGCAGCAAAGCTGAAGAGCCTGGCTCAGCTTCACTAGTGTGCAATTGACTGACTGCGAAAAACAAAGCGGCAGAGCACCGGGCTTCTGGGCGCTGTGAAGGCATTTGCCAAAAGCAGGCAGCTGCTCCTTCCCAAGCACAGTCAGCTGCCTATGTTCTTGCTTGTCGACAAACTCACCGCTGCCCTTCTTTTCAGCAGCTTCCACCATGTTCTGTGCATCTTGGAGCCTCTGGCGACGAGCAAGACTTGCCAAGGTGGGACGCATCAGGACCAAGTAAAAACCCAGGCAAGTTGTCCCGGAACGCTTTCCATTCTCTTGCCGAGAGTGAATTCAACAGGCAGGAGAGCGGCAGCCACCGTCCTCCAGCAGTCTGAAGGCTTCGCACACAATCCCGCTTCTTTGCGGCTTCGTTCTTCGCCTCTTCCAATCAACCGCGATCTCTGCCTCTCGGAGGCGAAGAAGCGGCTAGTTCGCGCACAGCTCAGTAGAGCGCCAGCGGAGTGCTCTGGAGCGCCACTTCTGCCGAAAGACGCCGGGAACCGGCACTTCCCTCCGGATACCTCCGGAGCCGCGCTTCTGCTTCTCGAGTCGTCTCTATCTTAGCGAAAAGCTTTCCCACTCCATTTGGCAAGCGGAGAGCGTACCTGCACAGCACACTAACCGCGGTTTGCAAAGAAATAGGATTTGCTGCACATTCCAAGGACACGGCTCTTTCCGAGGCAATCTGCAACCTGCTGTCGGATGGAAGTGCTCTCTGCCCTCTCCTGCCCAGCCCTATGTACTAGCGGGCACTTTCCAGCCTGGGCGAGGCAAACAACCTCGAGAGATGTCACAGAACATAAGTGGAGCACAGATGCTCAAAAGCAGCAAAGCTGAAGAGCCTGGCTCAGCTTCACTAGTGTGCAATTGACTGACTGCGAAAAACAAAGCGGCAGAGCACCGGGCTTCTGGGCGCTGTGAAGGCATTTGCCAAAAGCAGGCAGCTGCTCCTTCCCAAGCACAGTCAGCTGCCTATGTTCTTGCTTGTCGACAAACTCACCGCTGCCCTTCTTTTCAGCAGCTGCCACCATGTTCTGTGCATCTCGGAGCCTCTGGCGACGAGCAAGACTTGCCAAGGTGGGACGCATCAGGACCAAGTAAAAACCCAGGCAAGTTGTCCTGGAACGCTTTCCATTCGCTTGCCGAGAGTGAATTCAACAGGCAGGAGAGCGGCAGCCACCGTCCTCCGGCAGTCTGAAGGCTTTGCACACAAGCCCGCTTCTTTGCGGCTTCGTTCTTCGCCTCTTAAGCAACCGCGATCTCTGCCTCTCGGAGGCGAAGAAGCGGCTAGTTCGCGCACAGCTCAGTAGAGCGGCAGCGGAGTGCTCCGGAGCGCCGCTTCTGCCGAAAGACGCCGGGAACCGGCACTTCCCTCCGGATACCTCCGGAGCCGCGTCTTCTGCTTCTCTAGTCGTCTCTATCTTAGCGAAAAGCTTTCCCACTCCATTTGGTAAGCGGAGAGCGTACCTGCACAGCACAGTAACGCCGGTTTGCAAAGAAAGAGGATTTGCTGCACATTCCAAGGACACGGCTCTTTCCGAGGCAATCTGCAACCTGCTGTCAGATGGAAGTGCTCTCTGCCCTCTCCTGCCCAGCTCTAGGTACTAGCGGGCACTTTCCAGCCCGGGCGAGGCAAAAAACCTCGAGAGATGTCACAGAACTTAAGTGGAGCACAGATGCTAAAAAGCAGCAAAGCTGAAAAGCCTGGCTCAGCTTCACTAGTGTGCAATTGACTGATTGTGAAAAACAAAGCAGCAGAGCACCGGGCTTCTGGGCGCTGTGAAGGCATTTGCCAAAAGCAGGCAGCTGCTCCTTCCCAAGCACAGTCAGCTGCCTATGTTCTTGCTTGTCGACAAACTCACCGCTGCCCTTCTTTTCAGCAGCTGCCACTGTGTTCTGGGCATTTCGGAGCCTCTGGGGACGAGCGAGACTTGCCAAGGTAGGACGCATCAGGACGAAGTGAAAACCCAGGCAAGTTTTCCTGGAACGCTTTCCATTCGCTTGCCGAGAGTGAATTCAACAGGCAGGAGAGCGGTAGCCACCGTCCTCCAGCAGTCTGAAGGCTTCGCACACAAGCCCGCTTCTTTGCGGCTTCGTTCTTCGCCTCTTCCAATCAACTGCGATCTCTGCCTCTCGGAGGCGAAGAAGCGGCTAGTTCGCGCACAGATCATTAGAGCGGCCGCAGTGCACTCTGGAGCGCCGCTTCTGCCGAAAGACACCAAGAGCCAGCACTTGGCTTCCGATAGCTTCGAAGCCGCGCCTTCTGCTTCTCTAGTCGTCTCTATCTTGCCAAAAATCTTTCCACCTCCATTTGGCAAGGAGAAAGTGTACCAGCACTGCACACTAACACCGGGTTTCAATGGAATTGAATTTGCTGCACATTCCAAGGACACGGCTCTTTCCGAGGCAATCTGCAACCTGCTGTCAGATGGAAGTGCTCTCTGCCCTCTCCTGCCCAGCTCTAGGTACTAGCGGGCACTTTCCAGCCTGGGCGAGGCAAACAACCCCGAGAGATGTTACAGAGCATAAGTGGAGCACAGATGCTCAAAAGCAGCAAAGATTAAGAGCCTGGCTCAGCTTCACTAGTGTGCAATTGACTGATTGCGAAAAGCAAAGCAGCAGAGCACCGGGCTTCTGGGCGCTGTGAAGGCATTTGCCAAAAGCAGGCAGCTGCTCCTTCCCAAGCACAGTCAGCTGCCTATGTTCTTGCTTGTCGACAAACTCACCGCTGCCCTTCTTTTCAGCAGCTGCCACCGGCTTCTGTGCATCTCGGAGCCTCTGGGGATGAGCAAGACTTGCCAAGGTGGGAGGCATCAGGACGAAGTGAAAACCCAGGCAAGTTTTCCTGGAACGCTTTCCATTCGCTTGCCGAGAGTGAATTCAACAGGCAGGAGAGCGGCAGCCACCGTCCTCCGGCAGTCTGAAGGCTTCGCACACAAGCCCGCTTCTTTGCGGCTTCGTTCTTCGCCTCTTCCAATCAACCGCGATCTCTGCCTCTCGGAGGCGAAGAAGCGGCTAGTTCGCGCACAGCTCAGTAGAGCGGCAGCGGAGTGCTCCGGAGCGCCGCTTCTGCCGAAAGACGCCGGGAACCGGCACTTCCCTCCGGATACCTCCGGAGCCGCGTCTTCTGCTTCTCTAGTCGTCTCTATCTTAGCGAAAAGCTTTCCCACTCCATTTGGTAAGCGGAGAGCGTACCTGCACAGCACAGTAACGCCGGTTTGCAAAGAAAGAGGATTTGCTGCAGATTCCAAGGACACGGCTCTTTCCGAGGCAATCTGCAACCTGCTGTCAGATGGAAGTGCTCTCTGCCCTCTCCTGCCCAGCTCTAGGTACTAGCGGGCACTTTCCAGCCCGGGCGAGGCAAAAAACCTCGAGAGATGTCACAGAACTTAAGTGGAGCACAGATGCTAAAAAGCAGCAAAGCTGAAAAGCCTGGCTCAGCTTCACTAGTGTGCAATTGACTGATTGTGAAAAACAAAGCAGCAGAGCACCGGGCTTCTGGGCGCTGTGAAGGCATTTGCCAAAAGCAGGCAGCTGCTCCTTCCCAAGCACAGTCAGCTGCCTATGTTCTTGCTTGTCGACAAACTCACCGCTGCCCTTCTTTTCAGCAGCTGCCACTGTGTTCTGGGCATTTCGGAGCCTCTGGGGACGAGCGAGACTTGCCAAGGTAGGACGCATCAGGACGAAGTGAAAACCCAGGCAAGTTTTCCTGGAACGCTTTCCATTCGCTTGCCGAGAGTGAATTCAACAGGCAGGAGAGCGGTAGCCACCGTCCTCCAGCAGTCTGAAGGCTTCGCACACAAGCCCGCTTCTTTGCGGCTTCGTTCTTCGCCTCTTCCAATCAACCGCGATCTCTGCCTCTCGGAGGCGAAGAAGCGGCTAGTTCGCGCACAGATCATTAGAGCGGCCGCAGTGCACTCTGGAGCGCCGCTTCTGCCGAAAGACACCAAGAGCCAGCACTTGGCTTCCGATAGCTTCGAAGCCGCGCCTTCTGCTTCTCTAGTCGTCTCTATCTTGCCAAAAAGCTTTCCACCTCCATTTGGCAAGGAGAAAGTGTACCAGCACTGCACACTAACACCGGGTTTCAATGGAATTGAATTTGCTGCACATTCCAAGGACACGGCTCTTTCCGAGGCAATCTGCAACCAGCTGTCAGATGGAAGTGCTCTCTGCCCTCTCCTGCCCAGCTCTAGGTACTAGCGGGCACTTTCCAGCCTGGGCGAGGCAAACAACCTCGAGAGATGTCACAGAGCATAAGTGGAGCACAGATGCTCAAAAGCAGCAAAGCTGGAGAGCCTGGCTCAGCTTCACTAGTGTGCAATTGACTGACTGCGAAAAACAAAGCAGCAGAGCACCGGGCTTCTGGGCGCTGTGAAGGCAATTGCCAAAACCAGGCAGCTGCTCCTTCCCAAGCACAGTCAGCTGCCTATGTTCTTGCTTGTCGACAAACTCACCGCTGCCCTTCTTTTCAGCAGCTGCCACCGTGTTCTGTGCATCTCGAAGCCTCTGGCGACGAGCAAGACTTGCCAAGGCGGGACGCATCAGGACCAAGTAAAAACCCAGGCAAGTTGTCCCGGAACGCTTTCCATTCGCTTGCCGAGAGTGAATTCAACAGGCAGGAGATTGGCAGCCACCGACCTCCAGCAGTCTGAAGGCTTCGCACACAAGCCCGCTTCTTTGCGGCTTCGTTCTTCGCCTCTTCCAAGCAACCGCGATCTCTGCCTCTCGGAGGCGAAGAAGCGGCTAGTTCACGCACAGCTCAGTAGAGCGGCAGCGGAGCGCTCCGGAGCTCCGCTTCTGCCGAAAGACGCCGGGAACCGGCACTTCCCTCCGGATACCTCCGGAGCCGCGTCTTCTGCTTCTCTAGTCGTCTCTATCTTAGCGAAAAGCTTTGCCACTCCATTTGGCAAGCGGAGACCGTACCTGCACAGCACACTAACCGCGGTTTGCAAAGAAATAGGATTTGCTGCACATTCCAAGGACACGGCTCTTTCCGAGGCAATCTGCAACCTGCTGTCAGATGGAAGTGCTCTCTGCCCACTCCTGCCAAGCTCTAGGTACTAGCGGGCACTTTCCAGCCCGGGCGCGGCAAAAAACCTCGAGAGATGTCACAGAGCATAAGTGGAGCACAGATGCTAAAAAGCAGCAAAGCTGAAGAGCCTGGCTCAGCTTCACTAGTGTGCAATTGACTGATTGTGAAAAACAAAGCAGCAGAGCACCGGGCTTCTGGGCGCTGTGAAGGCATTTGCCAAAAGCAGGCAGCTGCTCCTTCCCAAGCACAGTCAGCTGCCTATGTTCTTGCTTGTCGACAAACTCACCGCTGCCCTTCTTTTCAGCAGCTGCCACCGTCTTCTGTGCATCTCGGAGCCTCTGGGGACGAGCAAGACTTGCCAAGGTGGGACGCATCAGGACCAAGTAAAAACCCAGGCAAGTTGTCCTGGAACGCTTTACATTCGCTTGCCGAGAGTGAATTCAAGAGGCAGGAGAGCGGCAGCCACCGTCCTCCAGCAGTCTGAAGGCTTCGCACACAAGCCCGCTTCTTTGCGGCTTCGTTCTTCGCCTCTTCCAATCAACCGCGATCTCTGCCTCTCGGAGGCGAAGAAGCGGCTAGTTCGCGCACAGCTCAGTAGAGTGCCAGCGGAGTGCTCCAGAGCGCCGCTTCTGCCGAAAGACGCCGGGAACCGGCACTTCCCTCCGGATACCTCCGGAGCCGCGTCTTCTGCTTCTCTAGTCGTCTCTATCTTAGCGAAAAGCTTTCCCACTCCATTTGGCAAGCGGAGAGCGTACCTGCACAGCACACTAACCTCGGTTTGCAAAGAAAGAGGATTTGCTGCACATTCCAAGGACACGGCTCTTTCCAAAGCAATCTGCAACCTGCTGTCAGATGGAAGTGCTCTCTGCCCTCTCCTGCCCAGCTCTAGGTACTAGCGGGCACTTTCCAGCCTGGGCGAGGCAAACAACCTCGAGAGATGTCACAGAGCATAAGTGGAGCACAGATGCTCAAAAGCAGCAAAGCTGGAGAGCCTGGCTCAGCTTCACTAGTGTGCAATTGACTGACTGCGAAAAACAAAGCAGCAGAGCACCGGGCTTCTGGGCGCTGTGAAGGCAATTGCCAAAACCAGGCAGCTGCTCCTTCCCAAGCACAGTCAGCTGCCTATGTTCTTGCTTGTCGACAAACTCACCGCTGCCCTTCTTTTCAGCAGCTGCCACCGTGTTCTGTGCATCTCGAAGCCTCTGGCGACGAGCAAGACTTGCCAAGGCGGGACGCATCAGGACGAAGTGAAAACCCAGGCAAGTTGTCCCGGAACGCTTTCCATTCGCTTGCCGAGAGTGAATTCAACAGGCAGGAGAGCGGCAGCCACCGTCCTCCAGCAGTCTGAAGGCTTCGCACACAAGCCCGCTTCTTTGCGGCTTCGTTCTTCGCCTCTTCCAAGCAACCGCGATCTCTGCCTCTCGGAGGCGAAGAAGCGGCTAGTTCACGCACAGCTCAGTAGAGCGGCAGCGGAGCGCTCCGGAGCTCCGCTTCTGCCGAAAGACGCCGGGAACCGGCACTTCCCTCCGGATACCTCCGGAGCCGCGTCTTCTGCTTCTCTAGTCGTCTCTATCTTAGCGAAAAGCTTTGCCACTCCATTTGGCAAGCGGAGAGCGTACCTGCACAGCACACTAACCTCGGTTTGCAAAGAAAGAGGATTTGCTGCACATTCCAAGGACACGGCTCTTTCCGAGGCAATCTGCAACCTGCTGTCAGATGGAAGTGCTCTCTGCCCTCTCCTGCCCAGCTCTATGTACTAGCGGGCACTTTCCAGCCTGGGCGAGGCAAACAACCCCGAGAGATGTTACAGAGCATAAGTGGAGCACAGATGCTCAAAAGCAGCAAAGCTGAAGAGCCTGGCTCAGCTTCACTAGTGTGCAATTGACTGACTGCGAAAAACAAAGCAGCAGAGCTCCGGGCTTCTGGGCGCTGTGAAGGCATTTGCCAAAAGCAGGCAGCTGCTCCTTCCCAAGCACAGTCAGCTGCCTATGTTCTTGCTTGTCGACAAACTCACCGCTGCCCTTCTTTTCAGCAGCTGCCACTGTGTTCTGGGCATTTCGGAGCCTCTGGGGACGAGCGAGACTTGCCAAGGTAGGACGCATCAGGACGAAGTGAAAACCCAGGCAAGTTTTCCTGGAACGCTTTCCATTCGCTTGCCAAGAGTGAATTCAAGAGGCAGGAGAGCAGCAGCCACCGTCCTCCAGCAGTCTGAAGGCTTCGCACACAAGCCCGCTTCTTTGCGGCTTCGTTCTTCGCCTCTTCCAATCAACCGCGATCTCTGCCTCTCGGAGGCGAAGAAGCGGCTAGTTCACGCACAGATCATTAGAGCGGCCGCGGTGCACTCTGGAGCGCCGCTTCTGCCGAAAGACGCCGGGAGCCAGCACTTGGCTTCCGATAGCTTTGGAGTCACGTCTTCTGCTTCTCTAGTCGTCTCTATCTTAGCAAAAAGCTTTCCACTTCCATTTGGCAAGGAGAGAGTGTACCAGCACTGCACACGAACCCCGGGTTGCCAAGAAATAGGATTTGCTGCACATTCCAAGGACACGGCTCTTTCCGAGGCAACCTGCAACACGCAGTCAAATGGAAGTGCTCTCTGCCCTCTCCTGCCCAGCTCTATGTACTAGCAGGCACTTTCCAGCCTGGCCAAGGCAAAAAACCTCGAGACATGTCACAGAGCATAAGTGGAGCAGAGATGCTCAAAAGCAGCAAAGCTGAAGAGCCTGGCTCAGCTTCACTAGTGTGCAATTCACAGACTGGGCAAAACAAAGCAGCAGATCACTGGGCTCTGTGCGATGTGAAGGCAATTGCCAAAAGCAGGCAGCTGCTCCCTCCCAAGCACAGTCAGCTGCCTATGTTCTTGCTTGTCGACAAACTCACCGCTGCCCTTCTTTTCAGCAGCTGCCACCGTGTTCTGTGCATTTCGGAGCCTCAGGGGACGAGCGAGACTTGTCAAGGTGGGACGCATAAGGACTAAGTAAAAACCCAGGCAAGTTGCCCTGGAATGCTTTCCATTCGCTTGCCGAGAGTGAATTCAACAGGCAGGAGATTGGCAGCCACCGACCTCCAGCAGTCTGAAGGCTTCGCACGCAAGCCCACTTCTTCGCGGCTTCCTTCTTCGCCTCTTCCTAGCTATCGCGATCTCTGCCTCTCGGAGGCGAAGAAGCGTCTGGTTCGCGCACAGATCATTAGAGCGGCAGCGGCGCACTCCGGAGCGCCGCTTCTGCTGAAAGAGGCCGGTAGCCAGCACTTCCGATCGCTTCGGAGCCGCGTCTTCTGCTTCTCTAGTCGTCTCTCTCTTAGCAAAAAGCTTTCCACTTCCATTTGGCAAGGGGAGAGTGTACCAGCACTGCACCCTAACCCCGGTTTGCAAAGAAATTGGATTTTCTGAACATTCCAAGGACATGGCTCTTTCCGAGGAAACCTGCAGCCTGCTGTGAGATGGAAGTGCTCTCTGTCCTCTCCTGCCCAGCTCTAGGTACTAGCGAGCACTTTCCAGCCTGGGCGAGGCAAACAACCTCGAGAGATGTCACAGAACATAAGTGGAGCACAGATGCTCAAAAGCAGCAAAGCTGAAGAGCCTGGCTCAGCTTCACAAATGTGCAATTCACTGACTGCGAAAAACAAAGCAGGAGAGCACCGGGCTTCAGGGCGCTGGGAAGGCATTTGCCAAAAGCAGGCAGCTGCTCCTTCCCAAGCACAGTCAGCTGCCTATGTTCTTGCTTGTCGACAAACTCACCGCTGCCCTTCTTTTCAGCAGCTGCCACCGTCTTCTGTGCATCTCGGAGCCTCTGGGGACGAGCAAGACTTGCCAAGGTGGGACGCATCAGGACCAAGTAAAAACCCAGGCAAGTTGTCCTGGAACGCTTTACATTCGCTTGCCGAGAGTGAATTCAAGAGGCAGGAGAGCGGCAGCCACCGTCCTCCAGCAGTCTGAAGGCTTCGCACACAAGCCCGCTTCTTTGCGGCTTCGTTCTTCGCCTCTTCCAATCAACCGCGATCTCTGCCTCTCGGAGGCGAAGAAGCGGCTAGTTCGCGCACAGCTCAGTAGAGCGCCAGCGGAGTGCTCCGGAGCGCCGCTTCTGCCGAAAGACGCCGGGAACCGGCACTTCCCTCCGGATACCTCCGGAGCCGCGTCTTCTGCTTCTCTAGTCGTCTCTATCTTAGCGAAAAGCTTTCCCACTCCATTTGGCAAGCGGAGAGCGTACCTGCACAGCACACTAACCTCGGTTTGCAAAGAAAGAGGATTTGCTGCACATTCCAAGGACACGGCTCTTTCCGAGGCAACCTGCAACACGCAGTCAAATGGAAGTGCTCTCTGCCCTCTCCTGCCCAGCTCTATGTACTAGCAGGCACTTTCCACCCTGGCCAAGGCAAAAAACCTCGAGACATGTCACAGAGCATAAGTGGAGCAGAGATGCTCAAAAGCAGCAAAGCTGAAGAGCCTGGCTCAGCTTCACTAGTGTGCAATTCACAGACTGGGCAAAACAAAGCAGCAGATCACTGGGCTCTGTGCGATGTGAAGGCAATTGCCAAAACCAGGCAGCTGCTCCTCCCCAAGCACAGTCAGCTGCCTATGTTCTTGCTTGTCGACAAACTCACCGCTGCCCTTCTTTTCAGCAGCTGCCACCGTGTTCTGTGCATTTCGGAGCCTCGGGGGACGAGCGAGACTTGTCAAGGTGGGACGCATAAGGACTAAGTAAAAACCCAGGCATGTTGCCCAGGAATGCTTTCCATTCGCTTGCCGAGAGTGAATTCAACAGGCAGGAGATCGGCAGCCACCGACCTCCAGCAGTCGGAAGGCTTCGCACACAAGCCCACTTCTTCGCGGCTTCCTTCTTCGCCTCTTCCTAGCTATCGCGATCTCTGCCTCTCGGAGGCGAAGAAGCGTCTGGTTCGCGCACAGATCATTAGAGCGGCAGCGGCGCACTCCGGAGCGCCGCTTCTGCTGAAAGAGGCCGGGAACCGGCACTTCCCTCCGGATACCTCCGGAGCCGCGTCTTCTGCTTCTCTAGTCGTCTCTATCTTAGCGAAAAGCTTTCCCACTCCATTTGGTAAGCGGAGAGTGTACCTGCACAGCACACTAACTGCGGTTTGCAAAGAAAGAGGATTTGCTGCAAATTCCAAGGACACGGCTCTTTCCGAGGCAATCTGCAACCTGCTGTCGGATGGAAGTGCTCTCTGCCCTCTCCTACCCAGCTCTATGTACTAGCGGGCACTTTCCAGCCTGGGCGAGGCAAACAACCTCGAGAGATGTCACAGAACATAAGTGGAGCACTAATGCTAAAAAGCAGCAAAGCTGAAGAGCCTGGCTCAGCTTCACAAATGTGCAATTCACTGATTGCGAAAAACAAAGCAGCAGAGCACCGGGCTTCTGGGCGCTGTGAAGGCATTTGCCAAAAGCAGGCAGCTGCTCCTTCCCAAGCACAGTCAGCTGCCTATGTTCTTGCTTGTCGACAAACTCACCGCTGCCCTTCTTTTCAGCAGCTGCCACCGGCTTCTGTGCATCTCGGAGCCTCTGGGGATGAGCAAGACTTGCCAAGGTGGGACGCATCAGGACCAAGTAAAAACCCAGGCAAGTTGTCCTGGAACGCTTTCCATTCGCTTGCCGAGAGTGAATTCAAGAGGCAGGAGAGCGGCAGCCACCGTCCTCCAGCAGTCTGAAGGCTTCGCACACAAGCCCGCTTCTTTGCGGCTTCGTTCTTTGCCTCTTCCAAGACACGGCGATCTCTGCCTCTCTTAGGCGAAGAAGCGGCTAGTTCGCGCACAGCTCAGTAGAGCAGCAGTGGAGTGCTCCGGAGCGCCGCTTCTGCTGAAAGACGCCGGGAACCGGCACTTCCCTCCGGATACCTCCGGAGCCGTGTCTTCTGCTTCTCTAGTCGTCTCTATCTTAGCGAAAAGCTTTGCCACTCCATTTGGCAAGCGGAGAGCGTACCTGCACAGCACACTAACCGCGATTTGCAAAGAAATAGGATTTGCTGCACATTCCAAGGACACGGCTCTTTCCGAGGCAATCTGCAACCTGCTGTCAGAATGAAGTGCTCTCTGTCCTCTCCTGCCCAGCTCTAGGTACTAGCGGGCACTTTCCAGCCTGGGCGAGGCAAACAACCTCGAGAGATGTCACAGAACATAAGTGGAGAACAGATGCTAAAAAGCAGCAAAGCTGAAGAGCCTGGCTCAGCTTCACTAGTGTGCAATTGACTGACTGCGAAAAACAAAGCAGCAGAGCACCGGGCTTCTGGGCGCTGTGGAGGCAATTGCCAAAAGCAGGCAGCTGCTCCTTCCCAAGCACAGTCAGCTGCCTATGTTCTTGCTTGTCGACAAACTCACCGCTGCCCTTCTTTTCAGCAGCTGCCACTGTGTTCTGTGCATCTCGGAGCCTCTGGCGACGAGCAAGACTTGCCAAGGTGGGACGCATCAGGACGAAGTGAAAACCCAGGCAAGTTTTCCTGGAACGCTTTCCATTCTCTTTCCGAGAGTGAATTCAACAGGCAGGAGAGCGGCAGCCACCGTCCTCCAGCAGTCTGAAGGCTTCGCACACAAGCCCGCTTCTTTGTGGCTTCGTTCTTCGCCTCTTCCAAGCAACCGCGATCTCTGCCTCTCGGAGGCGAAGAAGCGGCTAGTTCGCGCACAGATCATTAGAGCGGCCACAGTGCACTCTGGAGCGCCGCTTCTGCCGAAAGACACCAAGAGCCAGCACTTGGCTTCCGATAGCTTCGAAGCCGCGCCTTCTGCTTCTCTAGTCGTCTCTATCTTGCCAAAAAGCTTTCCACCTCCATTTGGCAAGGAGAAAGTGTACCAGCACTGCACACTAACACCGGGTTTCAAAGGAATTGAATTTGCTGCACATTCCAAGGACACGGCTCTTTCCGAGGCAATCTGCAACCTGCTGTCAGATGGAAGTGCTCTCTGTCCTCTCCTGCCCAGCTCTATGCACTAGCGGGCACTTTCCAGCCTGGCAAAGGCAAACAACCTCGAGGCATGTCACAGAGCATAAGTGGAGCACAGATGCTCAAAAGCAGCAAAGCTGAAGAGCCTGGCTCAGCTTCACTAGTGTGCATTTCACTGACTGGGAAAAACAAAGCAGCAGAGCACCGGGCTTCTGGGCGCTGTGAAGGCAATTGCCAAAACCAGGCAGCTGCTCCTTCACAAGCATAGTCAGCTTCTTTTATTCTGGCTTGTTTACAAAATCACCGCTGCCCTTCTTTTCAGCAGCTGCCACCGTGTTCTGTGCATTTCGGAGCCTCAGGGGACGAGCAAGACTTGCCAAGGTGGGACGCATCAGGACTAAGTAAAAATCCAGGCAAGTTGTCCTGGAATGCTTTCCATTCGCTTGCCAAGAGTGAATTCAACAGGCAGGAGAGCGGCAGCCACCGTCCTCCAGCAGTCTGAAGGCTTCGCACACAAGCCCACTTCTTGACGGCTTCGTTCTCCGCCTCTTCCAAGCGACCGCGATCTCTGGCTCTCAGAGGCGAAGAAGCGGCTAGTTCACGCACAGATCATTAGAGCGGCCGCGGTGCACTCTGGAGCGCCGCTTCTGCCGAAAGACGCCGGGAGCCAGCACTTGGCTTCCGATAGCTTTGGAGTCACGTCTTCTGCTTCTCTAGTCGTCTCTATCTTAGCAAAAAGCTTTCCACTTCCATTTGGCAAGGAGAGAGTGTACCAGCACTGCACACGAACCTCGGGTTGCCAAGAAATAGGATTTGCTGCACATTCCAAGGACACGGCTCTTTCCGAGGCAACCTGCAACACGCAGTCAAATGGAAGTGCTCTCTGCCCTCTCCTGCCCAGCTCTATGTACTAGCAGGCACTTTCCAGCCTGGCCAAGGCAAAAAACCTCGAGACATGTCACAGAGCATAAGTGGAGCAGAGATGCTCAAAAGCAGCAAAGCTGAAGAGCCTGGCTCAGCTTCACTAGTGTGCAATTCACAGACTGGGCAAAACAAAGCAGCAGATCACTGGGCTCTGTGCGATGTGAAGGCAATTGCCAAAACCAGGCAGCTGCTCCTCCCCAAGCACAGTCAGCTGCCTATGTTCTTGCTTGTCGACAAACTCACCGCTGCCCTTCTTTTCAGCAGCTGCCACCGTGTTCTGTGCATTTCGGAGCCTCGGGGGACGAGCGAGACTTGTCAAGGTGGGACGCATAAGGACTAAGTAAAAACCCAGGCATGTTGCCCAGGAATGCTTTCCATTCGCTTGCCGAGAGTGAATTCAACAGGCAGGAGATCGGCAGCCACCGACCTCCAGCAGTCGGAAGGCTTCGCACACAAGCCCACTTCTTCGCGGCTTCCTTCTTCGCCTCTTCCTAGCTATCGCGATCTCTGCCTCTCGGAGGCGAAGAAGCGTCTGGTTCGCGCACAGATCATTAGAGCGGCAGCGGCGCACTCCGGAGCGCCGCTTCTGCTGAAAGAGGCCGGGAACCGGCACTTCCCTCCGGATACCTCCGGAGCCGCGTCTTCTGCTTCTCTAGTCGTCTCTATCTTAGCGAAAAGCTTTCCCACTCTATTTGGTAAGCGGAGAGTGTACCTGCACAGCACACTAACTGCGGTTTGCAAAGAAAGAGGATTTGCTGCACATTCCAAGGACACGGCTCTTTCCGAGGCAATCTGCAACCTGCTGTCGGATGGAAGTGCTCTCTGCCCTCTCCTACCCAGCTCTATGTACTAGCGGGCACTTTCCAGCCTGGGCGAGGCAAACAACCTCGAGAGATGTCACAGAACATAAGTGGAGCACTAATGCTAAAAAGCAGCAAAGCTGAAGAGCCTGGCTCAGCTTCACAAATGTGCAATTCACTGACTGCGAAAAACAAAGCAGCAGAGCACCGGGCTTCTGGGCGCTGTGAAGGCATTTGCCAAAAGCAGGCAGCTGCTCCTTCCCAAGCACAGTCAGCTGCCTATGTTCTTGCTTGTCGACAAACTCACCGCTGCCCTTCTTTTCAGCAGCTGCCACTGTGTTCTGTGCATCTCGGAGCCTCTGGGGATGAGCAAGACTTGCCAAGGTGGGACGCATCAGGACGAAGTGAAAACCCAGGCTAGTTGTCCTGGAACGCTTTCCATTCGCTTGCCGAGAGTGAATTCAACAGGCAGGAGAGCGGTAGCCACCGTCCTCCAGCAGTCTGAAGGCTTCGCACACAAGCCCGCTTCTTTGCGGCTTCGTTCTTCGCCTCTTCCAAGCAACCGCGATCTCTGCCTCTCGGAGGCGAAGAAGCGGCTAGTTCGCGCACAGATCATTAGAGCGGCCACAGTGCACTCTGGAGCGCCGCTTCCGCCGAAAGACGCCGGGAGCCAGCACTTGGCTTCCGATAGCTTTGGAGTCACGTCTTCTGCTTCTCTAGTCATCTCTATCTTAGCAAAAAGCTTTCCACTACCATTTGGCAAGGAGAGAGTGTACCAGCACTGCACACGAACCCCGGGTTACCAAGAAATAGGATTTGCTGCACATTCCAAGGACACGGCTCTTTCCGAGGCAACCTGCAGCCTGCTGTGAGATGGAAGAACATCTCTGCCCTCTCCTGCCCAGCTCCATGGGCTAGCGAGCACTTTCCAGCCTGGCCAAGGCAAACAACCTCGAGACATGTCACAGAGCATAAGTGGAGCAGAGATGCTAAAAAGCAGCAAAGCTGAAGAGCCTGGCTCAGCTTCAGTAGTGTGCATTTCACTGACTGGGAAAAACAAAGCAGCACAGCACCGGGCTTCTGTGCCTGTGAAGGCAATTGCAAAAACGTGGAAGCTGCTCCTTCACAAGCATAGTCAGCTTCCTATATTCTGGCTTGTTTACAAACTCACCGCTGCCCTTCTTTTCAGCAGCTGCCACCGTGTTCTCTGCATTTCGGAGCCTCAGGGGACGAGCAAGACTTGCCAAGGTGGGACGCATCAGGACTAAGTAAAAATCCAGGCAAGTTGTCCTGGAATGCTTTCCATTCGCTTGCCAAGTGTGAATTCAACAGGCAGGAGAGCGGCAGCTACTGTCCTCCAGCAGTCTGAAGGCTTCACACACAAGCCCGCTTCTTGGCAGCTTCGTTCTTCGCCTCTTCCTAGTTACCAAAATCTCTGGCTCTCGGAGGTGAAGATGCGGCTAGTTCGCGCACAGATCATTAGAGCGGCCGCGGTGCACTCTGGCGCGCCGCTTCTGCCGAAAGACGCCGGGAGCCAGCACTTCCGATCGCTTCGGAGCCGCGTCTTCTGCTTCTCTAGTCGTCTCTATCTTAGCAAAAAGCTTACCACTTCCATTTGGCAAGGGGAGAGTGTACCAGTACTGCACCCTAACCCCGGGTTGCCAAGAAATTGGATTTTCTGAACATTCCAAGGACACGGCTCTTTCCGAGGAAACCTGCAGCCTGCTGTGAGATGGAAGTGCTCTCTGCCCTCTCCTGCCCAGCTCTAGGTACTAGCGAGCACGTTCCAGCCTGGGCGAGGCAAACAACCTCGAGAGATGTCACAGAACATAAGTGGAGCACTAATGCTAAAAAGCAGCAAAGCTGAAGAGCCTGGCTCAGCTTCACAAATGTGCAATTCACTGACTGCGAAAAACAAAGCAGGAGAGCACCGGGCTTCTGGGAGCTGGGAAGGCATTTGCCAAAAGCAGGCAGCTGCTCCTTCCCAAGCACAGTCAGCTGCCTATGTTCTTGCTTGTCGACAAACTCACCGCAGCCCTTCTTTTCAGCAGCTGCCACCGTGTTCTGTGCATCTCGGAGCCTCTGGGGACGAGCAAGACTTGCCAAGGTGGGACGCATCAGGACCAAGTAAAAACCGAGGCAAGTTGTCCTGGAACGGTTTCCATTCACCGGCCGAGAGTGAATTCAACAGGCAGGAGAGCAGCAGCCACCGTCCTCCAGCAGTCTGAAGGCTTCGCACACAAGCCCGCTTCTTTGCGGCTTCGTTCTTCGCCTCTTCCAAGCAACCGCGATCTCTGCCTCTCGGAGGCGAAGAAGCGGCTAGTTCGCGCACAGCTCAGTAGATCGGCAGCGGTGCGCTCCGGAGCGCCGCTTCTGCCGAAAGACGCCGGGAACCGGCACTTCCCTCCGGATACCTCCGGAGCTGCGTCTTCTGCTTCTCTAGTCGTCTCTATCTTAGCGAAAAGCTTTCCCACTCCATTTGGTAAGCGGAGAGCGTACCTGCACAGCACACTAACTGCGGTTTGCAAAGAAATAGGATTTGCTGCAGATTCCAAGGACACGGCTCTTTCCGAGGCAATCTGCAACCTGCTGTCAGATGGAAGTGCTCTCTGCCCTCTCCTGCCCAGCTCTAGGTACTAGCGGGCACTTTCCAGCCTGGGCGAGGCAAACAACCTCGAGAGATGTCACAGAGCATAAGTGGAGCACAGATGCTCAAAAGCAGCAAAGCTGGAGAGCCTGGCTCAGCTTCACTAGTGTGCAATTGACTGACTGCGAAAAACAAAGCAGCAGAGCACCGGGCTTCTGGGCGCTGTGAAGGCAATTGCCAAAACCAGGCAGCTGCTCCTTCCCAAGCACAGTCAGCTGCCTATGTTCTTGCTTGTCGACAAACTCACCGCTGCCCTTCTTTTCAGCAGCTGCCACCGTGTTCTGTGCATTTCGGAGCCTCAGGGGACGAGCAAGACGTGCCAAGGCGGGACGCATAAGGACTAAGTAAAAACCCAGGCATGTTGCCCTGGAATGCTTTCCATTCGCTTGCCGAGAGTGAATTCAACAGGCAGGAGATCGGCAGCCACCGACCTCCAGCAGTCTGAAGGCTTCGCACACAAGCCCGCTTCTTCGCGGCTTCCTTCTTCGCCTCTTCCTAGCTATCGCGATCTCTGCCTCTCGGAGGCGAAGAAGCGTCTGGTTCGCGCACAGATCATTAGAGCGGCAGCGGCGCACTCCAGTAGGCCGCTTCTGCTGAAAGAGGCTGGGAACCGGCACTTCCGATCGCTTCGGAGCCGCGTCTTCTGCTTCTCTAGTCGTCTCTATCTTAGCAAAAAGCTTTCCACTTCCATTTGGCAAGGGGAGAGTGTACCAGAACTGCACCCTAACCCCGGTTTGCAAAGAAATAGGATTTTCTGAACATTCCAAGGACACGGCTCTTTCCGAGGAAACCTGCAGCGTGCTGTCGGATGGAAGTGCTCTCTGCCCTTTCCTGCCCAGCTCTAGGTACTAGCGGGCACTTTCCTGCCTGGGCGAGGCAAACAACCTCGAGAGATGTCACAGAACATAAGTGGAGCACAGATGCTCAAAAGCAGCAAAGCTGAAGAGCCTGGCTCAGCTTCACTAGTGTGCAATTGACTGACTGCGAAAAACAAAGCGGCAGAGCACCGGGCTTCTGGGCGCTGTGAAGGCATTTGCCAAAAGCAGGCAGCTGCTCCTTCCCAAGCACAGTCAGCTGCCTATGTTCTTGCTTGTCGACAAACTTACCGCTGCCCTTCTTTTCAGCAGCTGCCACCATGTTCTGTGCATCTTGGAGCCTCTGGCGACGAGCAAGACTTGCCAAGGTGGGACGCATCAGGACCAAGTAAAAACCCAGGCAAGTTGTCCTGGAACGCTTTCCATTCGCTTGCTGAGAGTGAATTCAACAGGCAGGAGAGCGGCAGCCACCGTCCTCCAGCAGTCTGAAGGCTTCGCACACAAGCCCGCTTCTTTGCGGCTTCGTTCTTCGCCTCTTCCAATCAACCGCGATCTCTGCCTCTCTTAGGCGAAGAAGCGGCTAGTTCGCGCACAGATCATTAGAGCGGCCACAGTGCACTCTGGAGCGCCGCTTCTGCCGAAAGACACCAAGAGCCAGCACTTGGCTTCCGATAGCTTCGAAGCCGCGCCTTCTGCTTCTCTAGTCGTCTCTATCTTGCCAAAAAGCTTTCCACCTCCATTTGGCAAGGAGAAAGTGTACCAGCACTGCACACTAACACCGGGTTTCAATGGAATTGAATTTGCTGCACATTCCAAGGACACGGCTCTTTCCGAGGCAATCTGCAACCTGCTGTCAGATGGAAGTGCTCTCTGTCCTCTCCTGCCCAGCTCTATGCACTAGCGGGCACTTTCCAGCCTGGCCAAGGCAAACAACCTCGAGACATGTCACAGAGCATAAGTGGAGCAGAGATGCTAAACAGCAGCAAAGCTGAAGAGCCTGGCTCAGCTTCAGTAGTGTGCATTTCACTTACTGGGAAAAACAAAGCAGCACAGCACCGGGCTTCTGTGCCTGTGAAGGCAATTGCAAAAACGTGGCAGCTGCTCCTTCACAAGCATAGTCAGCTTCCTATATTCTGGCTTGTTTACAAACTCACCGCTGCCCTTCTTTTCAGCAGCTGCCACTGTGTTCTGTGCATTTCAGAGCCTCAGGGGACGAGCAAGACTTGCCAAGGTGGGACGCATCAGGACTAAGTAAAAATCCAGGCAAGTTGTCCTTGAATGCTTTCCATTCGCTTGCCAAGAGTGAATTCAACAGGCAGGAGAGCGGCAGCCACCGTCCTCCAGCAGTCTGAAGGCTTCACACACAAGCCCGCTTCTTGGCGGCTTCGTTCTTCGCCTCTTCCTAGTTACCAAAATCTCTGGCTCTCGGAGGCGAAGATGCGGCTAGTTCGCGCACAGATCATTAGAGCGGCCGCGGTGCACTCTGGAGCGCCGCTTCTGCCGAAAGACGCCGAGAGCCAGCACTTGGCTTCCGATAGCTTTGGAGTCGCGTCTACTGCTTCTCTAGTCGTCTCTATCTTCGCAACAAGCTTTCCACCTCCATTTGGCAAGGGGAGAGTGTACCAGCACTGCACACTAAGCCCGGGTTGCCAAGAAATTGGATTTGCTGCACATTCCAAGGACACGTCTCTTTCCGAGGCAACCTGCAACACGCAGTCAAATGGAAGTGCTCTCTGCCCTCTCCTGCCCAGCTCTATGTACTAGCAGGCACTTTCCAGCCTGGCCAAGGCAAAAAACCTCGAGACATGTCACAGAGCATAAGTGGAGCAGAGATGCTCAAAAGCAGCAAAGCTGAAGAGCCTGGCTCAGCTTCACTAGTGTGCAATTCACAGACTGGGCAAAACAAAGCAGCAGATCACTGGGCTCTGTGCGATGTGAAGGCAATTGCCAAAACCAGGCAGCTGCTCCTCCCCAAGCACAGTCAGCTGCCTATGTTCTTGCTTGTCGACAAACTCACCGCTGCCCTTCTTTTCAGCAGCTGCCACCGTGTTCTGTGCATTTCGGAGCCTCAGGGGACGAGCAAGACGTGCCAAGGCGGGACGCATAAGGACTAAGTAAAAACCCAGGCATGTTGCCCTGGAATGCTTTCCATTCGCTTGCCGAGAGTGAATTCAACAGGCAGGAGATCGGCAGCCACCGACCTCCAGCAGTCTGAAGGCTTCGCACACAAGCCCGCTTCTTCGCGGCTTCCTTCTTCGCCTCTTCCTAGCTATCGCGATCTCTGCCTCTCGGAGGCGAAGAAGCGTCTGGTTCGCGCACAGATCATTAGAGCGGCAGCGGCGCACTCCAGTAGGCCGCTTCTGCTGAAAGAGGCTGGGAACCGGCACTTCCGATCGCTTCGGAGCCGCGTCTTCTGCTTCTCTAGTCGTCTCTATCTTAGCAAAAAGCTTTCCACTTCCATTTGGCAAGGGGAGAGTGTACCAGAACTGCACCCTAACCCCGGTTTGCAAAGAAATAGGATTTTCTGAACATTCCAAGGACACGGCTCTTTCCGAGGAAACCTGCAGCGTGCTGTCGGATGGAAGTGCTCTCTGCCCTTTCCTGCCCAGCTCTAGGTACTAGCGGGCACTTTCCTGCCTGGGCGAGGCAAACAACCTCGAGAGATGTCACAGAACATAAGTGGAGCACAGATGCTCAAAAGCAGCAAAGCTGAAGAGCCTGGCTCAGCTTCACTAGTGTGCAATTGACTGACTGCGAAAAACAAAGCGGCAGAGCACCGGGCTTCTGGGCGCTGTGAAGGCATTTGCCAAAAGCAGGCAGCTGCTCCTTCCCAAGCACAGTCAGCTGCCTATGTTCTTGCTTGTCGACAAACTTACCGCTGCCCTTCTTTTCAGCAGCTGCCACCATGTTCTGTGCATCTTGGAGCCTCTGGCGACGAGCAAGACTTGCCAAGGTGGGACGCATCAGGACCAAGTAAAAACCCAGGCAAGTTGTCCTGGAACGCTTTACATTCGCTTGCCGAGAGTGAATTCAACAGGCAGGAGAGCGGCAGCCACCGTCCTCCGGCAGTCTGAAGGCTTCGCACACAAGCCCGCTTCTTTGCGGCTTCATTCTTCGCCTCTTCCAAGCAACCGCGATCTCTGCCTCTCGGAGGCGAAGAAGCGGCTAGTTCGCGCACAGCTCAGTAGAGCGGCAGCGGAGTGCTCCGGAGCGCCGCTTCTGCCGAAAGACGCCGGGAACCGGCACTTCCCTCCGGATACCTCCGGAGCCGCGTCTTCTGCTTCTCTAGTCGTCTCTATCTTAGCTAAAAGCTTTCCCACTCCATTTGGTAAGCGGAGAGCGTACCTGCACAGCACACTAACGCCGGTTTGCAAAGAAAGAGGATTTGCTGCAGATTCCAAGGACACGGCTCTTTCCGAGGCAATCTGCAACCTGCTGTCAGATGGAAGTGCTCTCTGCCCTCTCCTGCCCAGCTCTAGGTACTAGCGGGCACTTTCCAGCCCGGGCGAGGCAAAAAACCTCGAGAGATGTCACAGAACATAAGTGGAGCACAGATGCTAAAAAGCAGCAAAGCTGAAAAGCCTGGCTCAGCTTCACTAGTGTGCAATTGACTGATTGTGATAAACAAAGCAGCAGAGAACCGGGCTTCTGGGCGCTGTGAAGGCATTTGCCAAAAGCAGGCAGCTGCTCCTTCCCAAGCACAGTCAGCTGCCTATGTTCTTGCTTGTCGACAAACTCACCGTTGCCCTTCTTTTCAGCAGCTGCCACTGTGTTCTGGGCATTTCGGAGCCCCTGGGGACGAGCGAGACTTGCCAAGGTGGGACGCATCAGGACGAAGTGAAAACCCAGGCAAGTTTTCCTGGAACGCTTTCCATTCGCTTGCTGAGAGTGAATTCAACAGGCAGGAGAGCGGCAGCCACCGTCCTCCAGCAGTCTGAAGGCTTCGCACACAAGCCCGCTTCTTTGCGGCTTCGTTCTTCGCCTCTTCCAAGCAACCGCGATCTCTGCCTCTCGGAGGCGAAGAAGCGGCTAGTTCGCGCACAGATCATTAGAGCGGCCACAGTGCACTCTGGAGCGCCGCTTCTGCCGAAAGACACCAAGAGCCAGCACTTGGCTTCCGATAGCTTCGAAGCCGCGCCTTCTGCTTCTCTAGTCGTCTCTATCTTGCCAAAAAGCTTTCCACCTCCATTTGGCAAGGAGAAAGTGTACCAGCACTGCACACTAACACCGGGTTTCAATGGAATTGAATTTGCTGCACATTCCAAGGACACGGCTCTTTCCGAGGCAATCTGCAACCTGCTGTCAGATGGAAGTGCTCTCTGTCCTCTCCTGCCCAGCTCTATGCACTAGCGGGCACTTTCCAGCCTGGCCAAGGCAAACAACCTCGAGACATGTCACAGAGCATAAGTGGAGCACAGATGCTCAAAAGCAGCAAAGCTGAAGAGCCTGGCTCAGCTTCAGTAGTGTGCATTTCACTTACTGGGAAAAACAAAGCAGCACAGCACCGGGCTTCTGTGCCTGTGAAGGCAATTGCAAAAACGTGGCAGCTGCTCCTTCACAAGCATAGTCAGCTTCCTATATTCTGGCTTGTTTACAAACTCACCGCTGCCCTTCTTTTCAGCAGCTGCCACTGTGTTCTGTGCATTTCAGAGCCTCAGGGGACGAGCAAGACTTGCCAAGGTGGGACGCATCAGGACTAAGTAAAAATCCAGGCAAGTTGTCCTTGAATGCTTTCCATTCGCTTGCCAAGAGTGAATTCAACAGGCAGGAGAGCGGCAGCCACCGTCCTCCAGCAGTCTGAAGGCTTCACACACAAGCCCGCTTCTTGGCGGCTTCGTTCTTCGCCTCTTCCTAGTTACCAAAATCTCTGGCTCTCGGAGGCGAAGATGCGGCTAGTTCGCGCACAGATCATTAGAGCGGCCGCGGTGCACTCTGGAGCGCCGCTTCTGCCGAAAGACGCCGAGAGCCAGCACTTGGCTTCCGATAGCTTTGGAGTCGCGTCTACTGCTTCTCTAGTCGTCTCTATCTTCGCAACAAGCTTTCCACCTCCATTTGGCAAGGGGAGAGTGTACCAGCACTGCACACTAAGCCCGGGTTGCCAAGAAATTGGATTTGCTGCACATTCCAAGGACACGTCTCTTTCCGAGGCAACCTGCAACACGCAGTCAAATGGAAGTGCTCTCTGCCCTCTCCTGCCCAGCTCTATGTACTAGCAGGCACTTTCCAGCCTGGCCAAGGCAAACAACCTCGAGACATGTCACAGAGCATAAGTGGAGCAGAGATGCTCAAAAGCAGCAAAGCTGAAGAGCCTGGCTCAGCTTCACTAGTGTGCAATTCACAGACTGGGCAAAACAAAGCAGCAGATCACTGGGCTCTGTGCGATGTGAAGGCAATTGCCAAAACCAGGCAGCTGCTCCTCCCCAAGCACAGTCAGCTGCCTATGTTCTTGCTTGTCGACAAACTCACCGCTGCCCTTCTTTTCAGCAGCTGCCACCGTGTTCTGTGCATTTCGGAGCCTCAGGGGACGAGCAAGACGTGCCAAGGCGGGACGCATAAGGACTAAGTAAAAACCCAGGCATGTTGCCCTGGAATGCTTTCCATTCGCTTGCCGAGAGTGAATTCAACAGGCAGGAGATCGGCAGCCACCGACCTCCAGCAGTCTGAAGGCTTCGCACACAAGCCCGCTTCTTCGCGGCTTCCTTCTTCGCCTCTTCCTAGCTATCGCGATCTCTGCCTCTCGGAGGCGAAGAAGCGTCTGGTTCGCGCACAGATCATTAGAGCGGCAGCGGCGCACTCCAGTAGGCCGCTTCTGCTGAAAGAGGCTGGGAACCGGCACTTCCGATCGCTTCGGAGCCGCGTCTTCTGCTTCTCTAGTCGTCTCTATCTTAGCAAAAAGCTTTCCACTTCCATTTGGCAAGGGGAGAGTGTACCAGAACTGCACCCTAACCCCGGTTTGCAAAGAAATAGGATTTTCTGAACATTCCAAGGACACGGCTCTTTCCGAGGAAACCTGCAGCGTGCTGTCGGATGGAAGTGCTCTCTGCCCTTTCCTGCCCAGCTCTAGGTACTAGCGGGCACTTTCCTGCCTGGGCGAGGCAAACAACCTCGAGAGATGTCACAGAACATAAGTGGAGCACAGATGCTCAAAAGCAGCAAAGCTGAAGAGCCTGGCTCAGCTTCACTAGTGTGCAATTGACTGACTGCGAAAAACAAAGCGGCAGAGCACCGGGCTTCTGGGCGCTGTGAAGGCATTTGCCAAAAGCAGGCAGCTGCTCCTTCCCAAGCACAGTCAGCTGCCTATGTTCTTGCTTGTCGACAAACTTACCGCTGCCCTTCTTTTCAGCAGCTGCCACCATGTTCTGTGCATCTTGGAGCCTCTGGCGACGAGCAAGACTTGCCAAGGTGGGACGCATCAGGACCAAGTAAAAACCCAGGCAAGTTGTCCTGGAACGCTTTCCATTCGCTTGCCGAGAGTGAATTCAACAGGCAGGAGAGCGGCAGCCACCGTCCTCCGGCAGTCTGAAGGCTTCGCACACAAGCCCGCTTCTTTGCGGCTTCGTTCTTCGCCTCTTCCAAGCAACCGCGATCTCTGCCTCTCGGAGGCGAAGAAGCGGCTAGTTCGCGCACAGCTCAGTAGAGCGGCAGCGGAGTGCTCCGGAGCGCCGCTTCTGCCGAAAGACGCCGGGAACCGGCACTTCCCTCCGGATACCTCCGGAGCCGCGTCTTCTGCTTCTCTAGTCGTCTCTATCTTAGCGAAAAGCTTTCCCACTCCATTTGGTAAGCGGAGAGCGTACCTGCACAGCACACTAACGCCGGTTTGCAAAGAAAGAGGATTTGCTGCAGATTCCAAGGACACGGCTCTTTCCGAGGCAATCTGCAACCTGCTGTCAGATGGAAGTGCTCTCTGCCCTCTCCTGCCCAGCTCTAGGTACTAGCGGGCACTTTCCAGCCCGGGCGAGGCAAAAAACCTCGAGAGATGTCACAGAACATAAGTGGAGCACAGATGCTAAAAAGCAGCAAAGCTGAAGAGCCTGGCTCAGCTTCACTAGTGTGCAATTGACTGATTGTGATAAACAAAGCGGCAGAGCACCGGGCTTCTGGGCGCTGTGAAGGCATTTGCCAAAAGCAGGCAGCTGCTCCTTCCCAAGCACAGTCAGCTGCCTATGTTCTTGCTTGTCGACAAACTCACCGTTGCCCTTCTTTTCAGCAGCTGCCACTGTGTTCTGGGCATTTCGGAGCCCCTGGGGACGAGCGAGACTTGCCAAGGTGGGACGCATCAGGACGAAGTGAAAACCCAGGCAAGTTTTCCTGGAACGCTTTCCATTCGCTTGCTGAGAGTGAATTCAACAGGCAGGAGAGCGGCAGCCACCGTCCTCCAGCAGTCTGAAGGCTTCGCACACAAGCCCGCTTCTTTGCGGCTTCGTTCTTCGCCTCTTCCAAGCAACCGCGATCTCTGCCTCTCGGAGGCGAAGAAGCGGCTAGTTCGCGCACAGATCATTAGAGCGGCCACAGTGCACTCTGGAGCGCCGCTTCTGCCGAAAGACACCAAGAGCCAGCACTTGGCTTCCGATAGCTTCGAAGCCGCGCCTTCTGCTTCTCTAGTCGTCTCTATCTTGCCAAAAAGCTTTCCACCTCCATTTGGCAAGGAGAAAGTGTACCAGCACTGCACACTAACACCGGGTTTCAATGGAATTGAATTTGCTGCACATTCCAAGGACACGGCTCTTTCCGAGGCAATCTGCAACCTGCTGTCAGATGGAAGTGCTCTCTGTCCTCTCCTGCCCAGCTCTATGCACTAGCGGGCACTTTCCAGCCTGGCCAAGGCAAACAACCTCGAGACATGTCACAGAGCATAAGTGGAGCACAGATGCTCAAAAGCAGCAAAGCTGAAGAGCCTGGCTCAGCTTCAGTAGTGTGCATTTCACTTACTGGGAAAAACAAAGCAGCACAGCACCGGGCTTCTGTGCCTGTGAAGGCAATTGCAAAAACGTGGCAGCTGCTCCTTCACAAGCATAGTCAGCTTCCTATATTCTGGCTTGTTTACAAACTCACCGCTGCCCTTCTTTTCAGCAGCTGCCACTGTGTTCTGTGCATTTCAGAGCCTCAGGGGACGAGCAAGACTTGCCAAGGTGGGACGCATCAGGACTAAGTAAAAATCCAGGCAAGTTGTCCTTGAATGCTTTCCATTCGCTTGCCAAGAGTGAATTCAACAGGCAGGAGAGCGGCAGCCACCGTCCTCCAGCAGTCTGAAGGCTTCACACACAAGCCCGCTTCTTGGCGGCTTCGTTCTTCGCCTCTTCCTAGTTACCAAAATCTCTGGCTCTCGGAGGCGAAGATGCGGCTAGTTCGCGCACAGATCATTAGAGCGGCCGCGGTGCACTCTGGAGCGCCGCTTCTGCCGAAAGACGCCGAGAGCCAGCACTTGGCTTCCGATAGCTTTGGAGTCGCGTCTACTGCTTCTCTAGTCGTCTCTATCTTCGCAACAAGCTTTCCACCTCCATTTGGCAAGGGGAGAGTGTACCAGCACTGCACACTAAGCCCGGGTTGCCAAGAAATTGGATTTGCTGCACATTCCAAGGACACGTCTCTTTCCGAGGCAACCTGCAACACGCAGTCAAATGGAAGTGCTCTCTGCCCTCTCCTGCCCAGCTCTATGTACTAGCAGGCACTTTCCAGCCTGGCCAAGGCAAACAACCTCGAGACATGTCACAGAGCATAAGTGGAGCAGAGATGCTCAAAAGCAGCAAAGCTGAAGAGCCTGGCTCAGCTTCACTAGTGTGCAATTCACAGACTGGGCAAAACAAAGCAGCAGATCACTGGGCTCTGTGCGATGTGAAGGCAATTGCCAAAACCAGGCAGCTGCTCCTCCCCAAGCACAGTCAGCTGCCTATGTTCTTGCTTGTCGACAAACTCACCGCTGCCCTTCTTTTCAGCAGCTGCCACCGTGTTCTGTGCATTTCGGAGCCTCAGGGGACGAGCAAGACGTGCCAAGGCGGGACGCATAAGGACTAAGTAAAAACCCAGGCATGTTGCCCTGGAATGCTTTCCATTCGCTTGCCGAGAGTGAATTCAACAGGCAGGAGATCGGCAGCCACCGACCTCCAGCAGTCTGAAGGCTTCGCACACAAGCCCGCTTCTTCGCGGCTTCCTTCTTCGCCTCTTCCTAGCTATCGCGATCTCTGCCTCTCGGAGGCGAAGAAGCGTCTGGTTCGCGCACAGATCATTAGAGCGGCAGCGGCGCACTCCAGTAGGCCGCTTCTGCTGAAAGAGGCTGGGAACCGGCACTTCCGATCGCTTCGGAGCCGCGTCTTCTGCTTCTCTAGTCGTCTCTATCTTAGCAAAAAGCTTTCCACTTCCATTTGGCAAGGGGAGAGTGTACCAGAACTGCACCCTAACCCCGGTTTGCAAAGAAATAGGATTTTCTGAACATTCCAAGGACACGGCTCTTTCCGAGGAAACCTGCAGCGTGCTGTCGGATGGAAGTGCTCTCTGCCCTTTCCTGCCCCGCTCTAGGTACTAGCGGGCACTTTCCTGCCTGGGCGAGGCAAACAACCTCGAGAGATGTCACAGAACATAAGTGGAGCACAGATGCTCAAAAGCAGCAAAGCTGAAGAGCCTGGCTCAGCTTCACTAGTGTGCAATTGACTGACTGCGAAAAACAAAGCGGCAGAGCACCGGGCTTCTGGGCGCTGTGAAGGCATTTGCCAAAAGCAGGCAGCTGCTCCTTCCCAAGCACAGTCAGCTGCCTATGTTCTTGCTTGTCGACAAACTCACCGCTGCCCTTCTTTTCAGCAGCTTCCACCATGTTCTGTGCATCTTGGAGCCTCTGGCGACGAGCAAGACTTGCCAAGGTGGGACGCATCAGGACCAAGTAAAAACCCAGGCAAGTTTTCCTGGAACGCTTTCCATTCTCTTGCCGAGAGTGAATTCAACAGGCAGGAGAGCGGCAGCCACCGTCCTCCAGCAGTCTGAAGGCTTCGCACACAATCCCGCTTCTTTGCGGCTTCGTTCTTCGCCTCTTCCAATCAACCGCGATCTCTGCCTCTCGGAGGCGAAGAAGCGGCTAGTTCGCGCACAGCTCAGTAGAGCGCCAGCGGAGTGCTCCGGAGCGCCACTTCTGCCGAAAGACGCCGGGAACCGGCACTTCCCTCCGGATACCTCCAGAGCCGCGCTTATGCTTCTCGAGTCGTCTCTATCTTAGCGAAAAGCTTTCCCACTCCATTTGGCAAGCGGAGAGTGTACCTGCACAGCACACTAACCCCGGGTTGCCAAGAAATTGGATTTGCTGCACATTCCAAGGACACGGCTCTTTCCGAGGCAATCTGCAACCTGCTGTCAGATGGAAGTGCTCTCTGCCCTCTCCTGCCCAGCTCTAGGTACTAGCGGGCACTTTCCAGCCTGGGCGAGGCAAACAACCTCGAGAGATGTCACAGAGCATAAGTGGAGCACAGATGCTCAAAAGCAGCAAAGCTGGAGAGCCTGGCTCAGCTTCACTAGTGTGCAATTGACTGACTGCGAAAAACAAAGCAGCAGAGCACCGGGCTTCTGGGCGCTGTGAAGGCAATTGCCAAAACCAGGCAGCTGCTCCTTCCCAAGCACAGTCAGCTGCCTATGTTCTTGCTTGTCGACAAACTCACCGCTGCCCTTCTTTTCAGCAGCTGCCACCGTGTTCTGTGCATCTCGGAGCCTCTGGGGACGAGCAAGACTTGCCAAGGCGGGACGCATCAGGACGAAGTAAAAACCCAGGCAAGTTGTCCCGGAACGCTTTCCATTCGCTTGCCGAGAGTGAATTCAACAGGCAGGAGAGCGGCAGCCACCGTCCTCCAACAGTCTGAAGGCTTCGCACACAAGCCCGCTTCTTTGCGGCTTCGTTCTTCGCCTCTTCCAATCAACCGCGATCTCTGCCTCTCGGAGGCGAAGAAGCGGCTAATTCGCGCACAGCTCAGAAGAGCACCAGCGGAGTGCTCCGGAGCGCCGCTTCTGCTGAAAGACGCCGGCAACCGGCACTTCCCTCCGGATACCTCCGGAGCCGCGTCTTCTGCTTCTCTAGTCGTCTCTATCTTAGCGAAAAGCTTTCCCACTCCATTTGGTAAGCGGAGAGCATACCTGCACAGCACACTAACGCCGGTTTGCAAAGAAAGAGGATTTGCTGCAGATTCCAAGGACACGGCTCTTTCCGAGGCAATCTGCAACCTGCTGTCGGATGGAAGTGCTCTCTGCCCTCTCCTGCCCAGCTCTAGGTACTAGCGGGCACTTTCCAGCCCGGGCGAGGCAAAAAACCTCGCGAGATGTCACAGAACATAAGTGGAGCACAGATGCTAAAAAGCAGCAAAGCTGAAAAGCCTGGCTCAGCTTCACTAGTGTGCAATTGACTGATTGTGAAAAACAAAGCAGCAGAGCACGGGGCTTCTGGGCGCTGTGAAGGCATTTGCCAAACGCAGGCAGCTGCTCCTTCCCAAGCACAGTCAGCTGCCTATGTTCTTGCTTGTCGACAAACTCACCGCTGCCCTTCTTTTCAGCAGCTGCCACTGTGTTCTGGGCATTTCGGAGCCTCTGGGGACGAGCGAGACTTGCCAAGGTAGGACGCATCAGGACGAAGTGAAAACCCAGGCAAGTTTTCCTGGAACGCTTTCCATTCGCTTGCCGAGAGTGAATTCAACAGGCAGGAGAGCGGTAGCCACCGTCCTCCAGCAGTCTGAAGGCTTCGCACACAAGCCCGCTTCTTTGCGGCTTCGTTCTTCGCCTCTTCCAAGCAACCGCGATCTCTGCCTCTCGGAGGCGAAGAAGCGGCTAGTTCGCGCACAGATCATTAGAGCGGCCGCAGTGCACTCTGGAGCGCCGCTTCTGCCGAAAGACACCAAGAGCCAGCACTTGGCTTCCGATAGCTTCGAAGCCGCGCCTTCTGCTTCTCTAGTCGTCTCTATCTTGCCAAAAAGCTTTCCACCTCCATTTGGCAAGGAGAAAGTGTACCAGCACTGCACACTAACACCGGGTTTCAATGGAATTGAATTTGCTGCACATTCCAAGGACACAGCTCTTTCCGAGGCAATCTGCAACCTGCTGTCAGATGGAAGTGCTCTCTGTCCTCTCCTGCCCAGCTCTATGCACTAGCGGGCACTTTCCAGCCTGGCCAAGGCAAACAACCTCGAGACATGTCACAGAGCATAAGTGGAGCAGAGATGCTAAACAGCAGCAAAGCTGAAGAGCCTGGCTCAGCTTCAGTAGTGTGCATTTCACTGACTGGGAAAAACAAAGCAGCACAGCACCGGGCTTCTGTGCCTGTGAAGGCAATTGCAAAAACGTGGCAGCTGCTCCTTCACAAGCATAGTCAGCTTCCTATATTCTGGCTTGTTTACAAACTCACCGCTGCCCTTCTTTTCAGCAGCTGCCACTGTGTTCTGTGCATTTCAGAGCCTCAGGGGACGAGCAAGACTTGCCAAGGTGGGACGCATCAGGACTAAGTAAAAATCCAGGCAAGTTGTCCTGGAATGCTTTCCATTCGCTTGCCAAGAGTGAATTCAACAGGCAGGAGAGCGGCAGCCACCGTCCTCCGGCAGTCTGAAGGCTTCGCACACAAGCCCGCTTCTTTGCGGCTTCGTTCTTCGCCTCTTCCTAGTTACCAAAATCTCTGCCTCTCGGAGGCGAAGAAGCGTCTGGTTCGCGCACAGCTCAGTAGAGCGCCAGCAGAGCGCTCCGGAGCGCCACTTCTGCGGAAAGACGCCGGGAACCGGCACTTCCCTCCGGATACCTCCGGAGCCGCGCTTCTGCTTCTCTAGTCGTCTCTATCTTAGCGAAAAGCTTTCCCACTCCATTTGGCAAGCGGAGAGTGTACCTGCACAGCGCACTAACCCCGGGTTGCCAAGAAATTGGATTTGCTGCACATTCCAAGGACACGGCTCTTTCCGAGGCAATCTGCAACCTGCTGTCAGAATGAAGTGCTCACTGCCTTCTCCTGCCCAGCTCTATTTACTAGCGGGCACTTTCCAGCCTGGGCGAGGCAAACAACCCCGAGAGATGTTACAGAGCATAAGTGGAGCACAGATGCTCAAAAGCAGCAAAGCTGAAGAGCCTGGCTCAGCTTCACTAGTGTGCAATTGACTGATTGCGAAAAACAAAGCAGCAGAGCACCGGGCTTCTGGGCGCTGTGAAGGCATTTGCCAAAAGCAGGCAGCCGCTCCTTCCCAAGCACAATCAGCTGCCTATGTTCTTGCTTGTCGACAAACTCACCGCTGCCCTTCTTTTCAGCATCGGCCACCATGTTCTGTGCATCTTGGAGCCTCTCGCGACTAGCAAGACTTGCCAAGGTGGGACGCATCAGGACCAAGTAAAAACCCAGGCAAGTTGTCCTGGAACGCTTTCCATTCGCTTGCCGAGAGTGAATTCAACAGGCAGGAGAGCGGCAGCCACCATCCTCCGGCAGTCTGACGGCTTCGCACACAAGCCCGCTTCTTTGCGGCTTCGTTCTTCGCCTCTTCCAAGCAACCGCGATCTCTGCCTCTCGGAGGCGAAGAAGCGGCTAGTTCGCGCACAGATCATTAGAGCGGCCGCAGTGCACTCTGGAGCGCCGCTTCTGCCGAAAGACACCAAGAGCCAGCACTTGGCTTCCGATAGCTTCGAAGCCGCGCCTTCTGCTTCTCTAGTCGTCTCTATCTTGCCAAAAAGCTTTCCACCTCCATTTGGCAAGGAGAAAGTGTACCAGCACTGCACACTAACACCGGGTTTCAAAGGAATTGAATTTGCTGCACATTCCAAGGACACGGCTCTTTCCGAGGCAATCTGCAACCTGCTGTCAGATGGAAGTGCTCTCTGTCCTCTCCTGCCCAGCTCTATGCACTAGCAGGCACTTTCCAGCCTGGCAAAGGCAAACAACCTCGAGGCATGTCACAGAGCATAAGTGGAGCACAGATGCTAAAAAGCAGCAAAGCTGAAGAGCCTGGCTCAGCTTCAGTAGTGTGCATTTCACTGACTGCGAAAAACAAAGCAGCACAGCACCGGGCTTCTGTGCCTGTGAAGGCAATTGCAAAAACGTGGCAGCTGCTCCTTCACAAGCATAGTCAGCTTCTTTTATTCTGGCTTGTTTACAAACTCACCGCTGCCCTTCTTTTCAGCAGCTGCCACCGTGTTCTGTGCATTTCGGAGCCTCAGGGGACGAGCAAGACTTGCCAAGGTGGGACGCATCAGGACTAAGTAAAAATCCAGGCAAGTTGTCCTGGAATGCTTTCCATTCGCTTGCCAAGAGTGAATTCAACAGGCAGGAGAGCGGCAGCCACCGTCCTCCAGCAGTCTGAAGGCTTCGCACACAAGCCCACTTCTTTGCGGCTTCGTTCTCCGCCTCTTCCAAGCGACCGCGATCTCTGGCTCTCAGAGGCGAAGAAGCGGCTAGTTCACGCACAGATCATTAGAGCGGCCGCGGTGCACTCTGGAGCGCCGCTTCTGCCGAAAGACGACGGGAGCCAGCACATGGCTTCCGATAGCTTTGGAGTCACGTCTTCTGCTTCTCTAGTCGTCTCTATCTTAGCAAAAAGCTTTCCACTTCCATTTGGCAAGGAGAGAGTGTACCAGCACTGCACACGAACCCCGGGTTTCCAAGAAATAGGATTTGCTGCACATTCCAAGGACACGGCTCTTTCCGAGGCAACCTGCAACACGCAGTCAAATGGAAGTGCTCTCTGCCCTCTCCTGCCCAGCTCTATGTACTAGCAGGCACTTTCCAGCCTGGCCAAGGCAAAAAACTTCGAGACATGTCACAGAGCATAAGTGGAGCAGAGATGCTCAAAAGCAGCAAAGCTGAAGAGCCTGGCTCAGCTTCACTAGTGTGCAATTCACAGACTGGGCAAAACAAAGCAGCAGATCACTGGGCTCTGTGCGATGTGAAGGCAATTGCCAAAACCAGGCAGCTGCTCCTCCCCAAGCACAGTCAGCTGCCTATGTTCTTGCTTGTCGACAAACTCACCGCTGCCCTTCTTTTCAGCAGCTGCCACCGTGTTCTGTGCATTTCGGAGAATCAGGGGACGAGCGAGACTTGTCAAGGTGGGACGCATAAGGACTAAGTAAAAACCCAGGCAAGTTGCCCTGGAATGCTTTCCATTCGCTTGCCGAGAGTGAATTCAACAGGCAGGAGAGCGGCAGCCACCGACCTCTAGCAGTCTGAAGGCTTCGCACGCAAGCCCACTTCTTCGCGGCTTCCTTCTTCGCCTCTTCCTAGCTATCGCGATCTCTGCCTCTCGGAGGCGAAGAAGCGTCTGGTTCGCGCACAGATCATTAGAGCGGCAGCGGCGCACTCCGGAGCGCCACTTCTGCTGAAAGAGGCCGGTAGCCAGCACTTCCGATCGCTTCGGAGCCGCGTCTTCTGCTTCTCTAGTCGTCTCTATCTTAGCAAAAAGCTTTCCACTTCCATTTGGCAAGGGGAGAGTGTACCAGCACTGCACCCTAACCCCGGTTTGCAAAGAAATTGGATTTTCTGAACATTCCAAGGACACGGCTCTTTCCGAGGAAACCTGCAGCCTGCTGTGAGATGGAAGTGCTCTCTGCCCTCTCCTGCCCAGCTCTAGGTACTAGCGAGCACTTTCCAGCCTGGGCGAGGCAAACAACCTCGAGAGATGTCACAGAACATAAGTGGAGCACTAATGCTAAAAAGCAGCAAAGCTGAAGAGCCTGGCTCAGCTTCACAAATGTGCAATTCACTGACTGCGAAAAACAAAGCAGGAGAGCACCGGGCTTCTGGGCGCTGGGAAGGCATTTTCCAAAAGCAGGCAGCTGCTCCTTCCCAAGCACAGTCAGCTGCCTATGTTCTTGCTTGTCGACAAACTCACCGCTGCCCTTCTTTTCAGCAGCTGCCACCGTCTTCTGTGCATCTCGGAGCCTCTGGGGACGAGCAAGACTTGCCAAGGTGGGACGAATCAGGACCAAGTAAAAACCCAGGCAAGTTGTCCTGGAACGCTTTCCATTCGCTTGCCGAGAGTGAATTCAAGAGGCAGGAGAGCGGCAGCCACTGTCCTCCAGCAGTCTGAAGGCTTCGCACACAAGCCCGCTTCTTTGCGGCTTCGTTCTTCGCCTCTTCCAATCAACCGCGATCTCTGCCTCTCGGAGGCGAAGAAGCGGCTAGTTCGCGCACAGCTCAGTAGAGCGGCAGCAGAGTGCTCCGGAGCGCCGCTTCTGCCGAAAGACGCCGGGAACCGGCACTTCCCTCCGAATACCTCCGGAGCCGCGTCTTCTGCTTCTCTAGTCGTCTCTATCTTAGCGAAAAGCTTTCCCACTCCATTTGGCAAGCGGAGAGCGTACCTGCACAGCACACTAACCTCGGTTTGCAAAGAAAGAGGATTTGCTGCACATTCCAAGGACACGGCTCTTTCCAAGGCAATCTGCAACCTGCTGTCAGATGGAAGTGCTCTCTGCGCTCTCCTGCCCAGCCCTATGTACTAGCGGGCACTTTCCAGCCTGGGCGAGGCAAACAACCTCGAGAGATGTCACAGAGCATAAGTGGAGCACAGATGCTCAAAAGCAGCAAAGCTGAAGAGCCGGGCTCAGCTTCACTAGTGTGCAATTGACTGACTGCGAAAAACAAAGCAGCAGAGCACCGGGCTTCTGGGCGCTGTGGAGGCAATTGCCAAAAGCAGGCAGCTGCTCCTTCCCAAGCACAGTCAGCTGCCTATGTTCTTGCTTGTCGACAAACTTACCGCTGCCCTTCTTTTCAGCAGCTGCCACCGTGTTCTGTGCATTTCGGAGCCTCTGGCAACGAGCAAGACTTGCCAAGGCGGGACGCATCAGGACGAAGTAAAAACCCAGGCAAGTTGTCCTGGAACACTTTCCATTCACTTGCCGAGAGTGAATTCAAGAGGCAGGAGAGCGGCAGCCACCGTCCTCCAGCAGTCTGAAGGCTTCGCACACAAGCCCGCTTCTTTGCGGCTTCGTTCTTCGCCTCTTCCAATCAACCGCGATCTCTGCCTCTCGGAGGCGAAGAAGCGGCTAGTTCGCGCACAGCTCAGTAGAGCGGCAGCGGAGTGCTGCGGAGCGCCGCTTCTGCCGAAAGACGCCGGGAACCGGCACTTCCCTCCGGATACCTCCGGAGCCGCGTCTTCTGCTTCTCTAGTCGTCTCTATCTTAGCGAAAAGCTTTCCCACTCCATTTGGTAAGCGGAGAGCGTACCTGCACAGCACACTAACGCCGGTTTGCAAAGAAAGAGGATTTGCTGCAGATTCCAAGGACACGGCTCTTTCCGAGGCAATCTGCAACCTGCTGTCAGATGGAAGTGCTCTCTGCCCTCTCCTGCCCAGCTCTAGGTACTAGCGGGCACTTTCCAGCCCGGGCGAGGCAAAAAACCTCGAGAGATGTCACAGAGCATAAGTGGAGCACAGATGCTCAAAAGCAGCAAAGCTGAAGAGCCTGGCTCAGCTTCACTAGTGTGCAATTGACTGATTGTGAAAAACAAAGCAGCAGAGCACCGGGCTTCTGGGCGCTGTGAAGGCATTTGCCAAAAGCAGGCAGCTGCTCCTTCCCAAGCACAGTCAGCTTCTTTTATTCTGGCTTGTTTACAAACTCACCGCTGCCCTTCTTTTCAGCAGCTGCCACCGTGTTCTGTGCATTTCGGAGCCTCAGGGGACGAGCAAGACTTGCCAAGGTGGGACGCATCAGGACTAAGTAAAAATCCAGGCAAGTTGTCCTGGAATGCTTTCCATTCTCTTGCCAAGAGTGAATTCAACAGGCAGGAGAGCGGCAGCCACCGTCCTCCAGCAGTCTGAAGGCTTCGCACACAAGCCCACTTCTTTGCGGCTTCGTTCTCCGCCTCTTCCAAGCGACCGCGATCTCTGGCTCTCAGAGGCGAAGAAGCGGCTAGTTCACGCACAGATCATTAGAGCGGCCGCGGTGCACTCTGGAGCGCCGCTTCTGCCGAAAGACGACGGGAGCCAGCACATGGCTTCCGATAGCTTTGGAGTCACGTCTTCTGCTTCTCTAGTCGTCTCTATCTTAGCAAAAAGCTTTCCACTTCCATTTGGCAAGGAGACAGTGTACCAGCACTGCACACGAACCCCGGGTTGCCAAGAAATAGGATTTGCTGCACATTCCAAGGACACGGCTCTTTCCGAGGCAACCTGCAACACGCAGTCAAATGGAAGTGCTCTCTGCCCTCTCCTGCCCAGCTCTATGTACTAGCAGGCACTTTCCAGCCTGGCCAAGGCAAAAAACCTCGAGACATGTCACAGAGCATAAGTGGAGCAGAGATGCTCAAAAGCAGCAAAGCTGAAGAGCCTGGCTCAGCTTCACTAGTGTGCAATTCACAGACTGGGCAAAACAAAGCAGCAGATCACTGGGCTCTGTGCGATGTGAAGGCAATTGCCAAAACCAGGCAGCTGCTCCTCCCCAAGCACAGTCAGCTGCCTATGTTCTTGCTTGTCGACAAACTCACCGCTGCCCTTCTTTTCAGCAGCTGCCACCGTGTTCTGTGCATTTCGGAGCCTCGGGGGACGAGCGAGACTTGTCAAGGTGGGACGCATAAGGACTAAGTAAAAACCCAGGCATGTTGCCCAGGAATGCTTTCCATTCGCTTGCCGAGAGTGAATTCAACAGGCAGGAGATCGGCAGCCACCGACCTCCAGCAGTCGGAAGGCTTCGCACACAAGCCCACTTCTTCGCGGCTTCCTTCTTCGCCTCTTCCTAGCTATCGCGATCTCTGCCTCTCGGAGGCGAAGAAGCGTCTGGTTCGCGCACAGATCATTAGAGCGGCAGCGGCGCACTCCGGAGCGCCGCTTCTGCTGAAAGAGGCCGGGAACCGGCACTTCCCTCCGGATACCTCCGGAGCCGCGTCTTCTGCTTCTCTAGTCGTCTCTATCTTAGCGAAAAGCTTTCCCACTCTATTTGGTAAGCGGAGAGTGTACCTGCACAGCACACTAACTGCGGTTTGCAAAGAAAGAGGATTTGCTGCACATTCCAAGGACACGGCTCTTTCCGAGGCAATCTGCAACCTGCTGTCGGATGGAAGTGCTCTCTGCCCTCTCCTACCCAGCTCTATGTACTAGCGGGCACTTTCCAGCCTGGGCGAGGCAAACAACCTCGAGAGATGTCACAGAACATAAGTGGAGCACTAATGCTAAAAAGCAGCAAAGCTGAAGAGCCTGGCTCAGCTTCACAAATGTGCAATTCACTGATTGCGAAAAACAAAGCAGCAGAGAACCGGGCTTCTGGGCGCTGTGAAGGCATTTGCCAAAAGCAGGCAGCTGCTCCTTCCCAAGCACAGTCAGCTGCCTATGTTCTTGCTTGTCGACAAACTCACCGCTGCCCTTCTTTTCAGCAGCTGCCACTGTGTTCTGTGCATCTCGGAGCCTCTGGGGATGAGCAAGACTTGCCAAGGTGGGACGCATCAGGACGAAGTGAAAACCCAGGCTAGTTGTCCTGGAACGCTTTCCATTCGCTTGCCGAGAGTGAATTCAACAGGCAGGAGAGCGGTAGCCACCGTCCTCCAGCAGTCTGAAGGCTTCGCACACAAGCCCGCTTCTTTGCGGCTTCGTTCTTCGCCTCTTCCAAGCAACCGCGATCTCTGCCTCTCGGAGGCGAAGAAGCGGCTAGTTCACGCACAGATCATTAGAGCGGCCGCGGTGCACTCTGGAGCGCCGCTTCTGCCGAAAGACGACGGGAGCCAGCACATGGCTTCCGATAGCTTTGGAGTCACGTCTTCTGCTTCTCTAGTCGTCTCTATCTTAGCAAAAAGCTTTCCACTTCCATTTGGCAAGGAGACAGTGTACCAGCACTGCACACGAACCCCGGGTTGCCAAGAAATAGGATTTGCTGCACATTCCAAGGACACGGCTCTTTCCGAGGCAACCTGCAACACGCAGTCAAATGGAAGTGCTCTCTGCCCTCTCCTGCCCAGCTCTATGTACTAGCAGGCACTTTCCAGCCTGGCCAAGGCAAAAAACCTCGAGACATGTCACAGAGCATAAGTGGAGCAGAGATGCTCAAAAGCAGCAAAGCTGAAGAGCCTGGCTCAGCTTCACTAGTGTGCAATTCACAGACTGGGCAAAACAAAGCAGCAGATCACTGGGCTCTGTGCGATGTGAAGGCAATTGCCAAAACCAGGCAGCTGCTCCTCCCCAAGCACAGTCAGCTGCCTATGTTCTTGCTTGTCGACAAACTCACCGCTGCCCTTCTTTTCAGCAGCTGCCACCGTGTTCTGTGCATTTCGGAGCCTCGGGGGACGAGCGAGACTTGTCAAGGTGGGACGCATAAGGACTAAGTAAAAACCCAGGCATGTTGCCCAGGAATGCTTTCCATTCGCTTGCCGAGAGTGAATTCAACAGGCAGGAGATCGGCAGCCACCGACCTCCAGCAGTCGGAAGGCTTCGCACACAAGCCCACTTCTTCGCGGCTTCCTTCTTCGCCTCTTCCTAGCTATCGCGATCTCTGCCTCTCGGAGGCGAAGAAGCGTCTGGTTCGCGCACAGATCATTAGAGCGGCAGCGGCGCACTCCGGAGCGCCGCTTCTGCTGAAAGAGGCCGGGAACCGGCACTTCCCTCCGGATACCTCCGGAGCCGCGTCTTCTGCTTCTCTAGTCGTCTCTATCTTAGCGAAAAGCTTTCCCACTCTATTTGGTAAGCGGAGAGTGTACCTGCACAGCACACTAACTGCGGTTTGCAAAGAAAGAGGATTTGCTGCACATTCCAAGGACACGGCTCTTTCCGAGGCAATCTGCAACCTGCTGTCGGATGGAAGTGCTCTCTGCCCTCTCCTACCCAGCTCTATGTACTAGCGGGCACTTTCCAGCCTGGGCGAGGCAAACAACCTCGAGAGATGTCACAGAACATAAGTGGAGCACTAATGCTAAAAAGCAGCAAAGCTGAAGAGCCTGGCTCAGCTTCACAAATGTGCAATTCACTGATTGCGAAAAACAAAGCAGCAGAGAACCGGGCTTCTGGGCGCTGTGAAGGCATTTGCCAAAAGCAGGCAGCTGCTCCTTCCCAAGCACAGTCAGCTGCCTATGTTCTTGCTTGTCGACAAACTCACCGCTGCCCTTCTTTTCAGCAGCTGCCACTGTGTTCTGTGCATCTCGGAGCCTCTGGGGATGAGCAAGACTTGCCAAGGTGGGACGCATCAGGACGAAGTGAAAACCCAGGCTAGTTGTCCTGGAACGCTTTCCATTCGCTTGCCGAGAGTGAATTCAACAGGCAGGAGAGCGGTAGCCACCGTCCTCCAGCAGTCTGAAGGCTTCGCACACAAGCCCGCTTCTTTGCGGCTTCGTTCTTCGCCTCTTCCAAGCGACCGCGATCTCTGCCTCTCGGAGGCGAAGAAGCGGCTAGTTCGCGCACAGATCATTAGAGCGGCCACAGTGCACTCTGGAGCGCCGCTTCCGCCGAAAGACGCCGGGAGCCAGCACTTGGCTTCCGATAGCTTCGAAGCCGCGCCTTCTGCTTCTCTAGTCATCTCTATCTTAGCAAAAAGCTTTCCACTACCATTTGGCAAGGAGAGAGTGTACCAGCACTGCACACGAACCCCGGGTTACCAAGAAATAGGATTTGCTGCACATTCCAAGGACACGGCTCTTTCCGAGGCAACCTGCAGCCTGCTGTGAGATGGAAGAACATCTCTGCCCTCTCCTGCCCAGCTCCATGGGCTAGCGAGCACTTTCCAGCCTGGCCAAGGCAAAAAACCTCGAGACATGTCACAGAGCATAAGTGGAGCAGAGATGCTAAAAAGCAGCAAAGCTGAAGAGCCTGGCTCAGCTTCAGTAGTGTGCATTTCACTGACTGGGAAAAACAAAGCAGCACAGCACCGGGCTTCTGTGCCTGTGAAGGCAATTGCAAAAACGTGGAAGCTGCTCCTTCACAAGCATAGTCAGCTTCCTATATTCTGGCTTGTTTACAAACTCACCGCTGCCCTTCTTTTCAGCAGCTGCCACCGTGTTCTCTGCATTTCGGAGCCTCAGGGGACGAGCAAGACTTGCCAAGGTGGGACGCATCAGGACTAAGTAAAAATCCAGGCAAGTTGTCCTGGAATGCTTTCCATTCGCTTGCCAAGTGTGAATTCAACAGGCAGGAGAGCGGCAGCCACTGTCCTCCAGCAGTCTGAAGGCTTCACACACAAGCCCGCTTCTTGGCAGCTTCGTTCTTCGCCTCTTCCTAGTTACCAAAATCTCTGGCTCTCGGAGGTGAAGATGCGGCTAGTTCGCGCACAGATCATTAGAGCGGCCGCGGTGCACTCTGGCGCGCCGCTTCTGCCGAAAGACGCCGGGAGCCAGCACTTCCGATCGCTTCGGAGCCGCGTCTTCTGCTTCTCTAGTCGTCTCTATCTTAGCAAAAAGCTTACCACTTCCATTTGGCAAGGGGAGAGTTTACCAGTACTGCACCCTAACCCCGGGTTGCCAAGAAATTGGATTTTCTGAACATTCCAAGGACACGGCTCTTTCCGAGGAAACCTGCAGCCTGCTGTGAGATGGAAGTGCTCTCTGCCCTCTCCTGCCCAGCTCTAGGTACTAGCGAGCACTTTCCAGCCTGGGCGAGGCAAACAACCTCGAGAGATGTCACAGAACATAAGTGGAGCACTAATGCTAAAAAGCAGCAAAGCTGAAGAGCCTGGCTCAGCTTCACAAATGTGCAATTCACTGACTGCGAAAAACAAAGCAGGAGAGCACCGGGCTTCTGGGAGCTGGGAAGGCATTTGCCAAAAGCAGGCAGCTGCTCCTTCCCAAGCACAGTCAGCTGCCTATGTTCTTGCTTGTCGACAAACTCACCGCAGCCCTTCTTTTCAGCAGCTGCCACCGTGTTCTGTGCATCTCGGAGCCTCTGGGGACGAGCAAGACTTGCCAAGGTGGGACGCATCAGGACCAAGTAAAAACCGAGGCAAGTTGTCCTGGAACGCTTTCCATTCGCTTGCCGAGAGTGAATTCAACAGGCAGGAGAGCGGCAGCCACCGTCCTCCAGCAGTCTGAAGGCTTCGCACACAAGCCCGCTTCTTTGCGGCTTCGTTCTTCGCCTCTTCCAAGACACGGCGATCTCTGCCTCTCGGAGGCGAAGAAGCGGCTAGTTCGCGCACAGCTCAGTAGAGCGCCAGCGGAGCGCTCCGGAGCGCCGCTTCTGCCGAAAGACGCCGGGAACCGGCACATCCCTCCGGATACCTCCGGAGCCGCGTTTCTGCTTCTCTAGTCGTCTCTATCTTAGCGAAAAGCTTTGCCAATCCATTTGGCAAGCGGAGAGCGTACCTGCACGGCAAACTAACCGCGGTTTGCAAAGCAAGAAGATTTGCTGCACATTCCAAGGACACGGCTCTTTCCGAGGCAATCTGCAACCTGCTGTCAGTTGGAAGTGCTCTCTGCCCTCTCCTGCCCAGCTCTATGTACTAGCGGGCACTTTCCAGCCTGGGCGAGGCAAACAACCCCGAGAGATGTTACAGAACATAAGTGGAGCACAGATGCTAAAAAGCAGCAAAGCTGAAGAGACTGGCTCAGCTTCACAAATGTGCAATTCACTGACTGTGAAGAACAAAGCAGCAGAGCACCAGGCTTCTGGGCGCTGTAAAGGCATTTGCCAAAAGCAGGCAGCTGCTCCTTCCCAAGCACAGTCAGCTGCCTATGTTCTTGCTTGTCGACAAACTCACCGCTGCCCTTCTTTTCAGCAGCTGCCACCGGCTTCTGTGCATCTCGGAGCCTCTGGCGACGAGCAAGACATGCCAAGGTGGGACGCATCAGGACCAAGTAAAAACCCAGGCAAGTTGTCCTGGAAGGCTTTACATTCGCTTGCCGAGAGTGAATTCAAGAGGCAGGAGAGCGGCAGCCACCGTCCTCCAGCAGTCTGAAGGCTTCGCACCCAAGCCCGCTTCTTTGCGGCTTCGTTCTTCGCCTCTTCCAATCAACCGCGATCTCTGCCTCTCGGAGGCGAAGAAACGGCTTATTCGCGCACAGCTCAGAAGAGCGCCAGCGGAGTGCTCCGGAGCGCCGCTTCTGCCGAAAGACGCCGGGAACCGGCACTTCCCTCCGGATACCTCTGGCGCCGCGTCTTCTGCTTCTCTAGTCGTCTCTATCTTAGCGAAAAGCTTTGCCACTCCATTTGGCAAGCGGAGAGCGTACCTGCACAGCACACTAACTGCGGTTTGCAAAGAAAGAGGATTTGCTGCACATTCCAAGGACACGGCTCTTTCCGAGGCAATCTGCAACCTGCTGTCAGATGGAAGTGCTCTCTGCCTTCTCCTGCCCAGCCCTATGTACTAGCGGGCACTTTCCAGCCTGGCCAAGGCAAAAAACTTCGAGAGATGTCACAGAGCATAAGTGGAGCACAGATGCTCAAAAGCAGCAAAGCTGAAGAGCCTGGCTCAGCTTCACTAGTGTGCAATTGACTGACTGCGAAAAACAAAGCAGCAGAGCACCGGGCTTCTGGGCGCTGTGGAGGCAATTGTCAAAACCAGGCAGCTGCTCCTTCCCAAGCACAGTCAGCTGCCTATGTTCTTGCTTGTCGACAAACTCACCGCTGCCCTTCTTTTAAGCAGCTGCCACCGTGTTCTGTGCATTTCGGAGCCTCTGGCAACGAGCAAGACTTGCCAAGGCGGGACGCATCAGGACGAAGTAAAAACCGAGGCAAGTTGTCCTGGAACGCTTTCCATTCACCGGCAGAGAGTGAATTCAACAGGCAGGAGAGCAGCAGCCACCGTCCTCCAGCAGTCTGAAGGCTTCGCACACAAGCCCGCTTCTTTGCGGCTTCGTTCTTCGCCTCTTCCAATCAACCGCGATCTCTGCCTCTCGGAGGCGAAGAAGCGGCTAGTTCGCGCACAGCTCAGTAGATCGGCAGCGGTGCGCTCCGGAGCGCCGCTTCTGCCGAAAGACGCCGGGAACCGGCACTTCCCTCCGGATACCTCCGGAGCTGCGTCTTCTGCTTCTCTAGTCGTCTCTATCTTAGCGAAAAGCTTTCCCACTCCATTTGGTAAGCGGAGAGCGTACCTGCACAGCACACTAACTGCGGTTTGCAAAGAAAGAGGATTTGCTGCAGATTCCAAGGACACGGCTCTTTCCGAGGCAATCTGCAACCTGCTGTCAGATGGAAGTGCTCTCTGCCCTCTCCTGCCCAGCTCTAGGTACTAGCGGGCACTTTCCAGCCCGGGCGAGGCAAACAACCTCGAGAGATGTCACAGAGCATAAGTGGAGCACAGATGCTCAAAAGCAGCAAAGCTGGAGAGCCTGGCTCAGCTTCACTAGTGTGCAATTGACTGACTGCGAAAAACAAAGCAGCAGAGCACCGGGCTTCTGGGCGCTGTGAAGGCAATTGCCAAAACCAGGCAGCTGCTCCTTCCCAAGCACAGTCAGCTGCCTATGTTCTTGCTTGTCGACAAACTCACCGCTGCCCTTCTTTTCAGCAGCTGCCACCGTGTTCTGTGCATCTCGGAGCCTCTGGCGACGAGCGAGACTTGCCAAGGTGGGACGCATCAGGACGAAGTAAAAACCCAGGCAAGTTTTCCTGGAACGCTTTCCATTCGCTTGCCGAGAGTGAATTCAACAGGCAGGAGAGCGGTAGCCACCGTCCTCCAGCAGTCTGAAGGCTTCGCACACAAGCCCGCTTCTTTGCGGCTTCGTTCTTCGCCTCTTCCAATCAACCGCGATCTCTGCCTCTCGGAGGCGAAGAAGCGGCTAGTTCGCGCACAGATCATTAGAGCGGCAGCGGCGCACTCCAGAGGGCCGCTTCTGCCGAAAGAGGCCGGGAACCGGCACTTCCGATAGCTTCGAAGCCGCGCCTTCTGCTTCTCTAGTCGTCTCTATCTTAGCAAAAAGCTTTCCACCTCCATTTGGCAAGGAGAAAGTGTACCAGCACTGCACACTAACACCGGGTTTCAATGGAATTGAATTTGCTGCACATTCCAAGGACACGGCTCTTTCCGAGGCAATCTGCAACCTGCTGTCAGATGGAAGTGCTCTCTGTCCTCTCCTGCCCAGCTCTATGCACTAGCGGGCACTTTCCAGCCTGGCCAAGGCAAACAACCTCGAGACATGTCACAGAGCATAAGTGGAGCAGAGATGCTAAACAGCAGCAAAGCTGAAGAGCCTGGCTCAGCTTCAGTAGTGTGCATTTCACTGACTGGGAAAAACAAAGCAGCACAGCACCGGGCTTCTGTGCCTGTGAAGGCAATTGCAAAAACGTGGCAGCTGCTCCTTCACAAGCATAGTCAGCTTCCTATATTCTGGCTTGTTTACAAACTCACCGCTGCCCTTCTTTTCAGCAGCTGCCACCGTGTTCTGTGCATTTCAGAGCCTCAGGGGACGAGCAAGACTTGCCAAGGTGGGACGCATCAGGACTAAGTAAAAATCCAGGCAAGTTGTCCTGGAATGCTTTCCATTCGCTTGCCAAGAGTGAATTCAACAGGCAGGAGAGCGGCAGCCACCGTCCTCCAGCAGTCTGAAGGCTTCACACACAAGCCCGCTTCTTGGCGGCTTCGTTCTTCGCCTCTTCCTAGTTACCAAAATCTCTGGCTCTCGGAGGCGAAGATGCGGCTAGTTCGCGCACAGATCATTAGAGCGGCCGCGGTGCACTCTGGAGCGCCGCTTCTGCCGAAAGACGCCGAGAGCCAGCACTTGGCTTCCGATAGCTTTGGAGTCGCGTCTACTGCTTCTCTAGTCGTCTCTATCTTCGCAACAAGCTTTCCACCTCCATTTGGCAAGGGGAGAGTGTACCAGCACTGCACACTAAGCCCGGGTTGCCAAGAAATTGGATTTGCTGCACATTCCAAGGACACGTCTCTTTCCGAGGCAACCTGCAACACGCAGTCAAATGGAAGTGCTCTCTGCCCTCTCCTGCCCAGCTCTATGTACTAGCAGGCACTTTCCAGCCTGGCCAAGGCAAAAAACCTCGAGACATGTCACAGAGCATAAGTGGAGCAGAGATGCTCAAAAGCAGCAAAGCTGAAGAGCCTGGCTCAGCTTCACTAGTGTGCAATTCACAGACTGGGCAAAACAAAGCAGCAGATCACTGGGCTCTGTGCGATGTGAAGGCAATTGCCAAAACCAGGCAGCTGCTCCTCCCCAAGCACAGTCAGCTGCCTATGTTCTTGCTTGTCGACAAACTCACCGCTGCCCTTCTTTTCAGCAGCTGCCACCGTGTTCTGTGCATTTCGGAGCCTCAGGGGACGAGCAAGACGTGCCAAGGCGGGACGCATAAGGACTAAGTAAAAACCCAGGCATGTTGCCCTGGAATGCTTTCCATTCGCTTGCCGAGAGTGAATTCAACAGGCAGGAGATCGGCAGCCACCGACCTCCAGCAGTCTGAAGGCTTCGCACACAAGCCCGCTTCTTCGCGGCTTCCTTCTTCGCCTCTTCCTAGCTATCGCGATCTCTGCCTCTCGGAGGCGAAGAAGCGTCTGGTTCGCGCACAGATCATTAGAGCGGCAGCGGCGCACTCCAGTAGGCCGCTTCTGCTGAAAGAGGCTGGGAACCGGCACTTCCGATCGCTTCGGAGCCGCGTCTTCTGCTTCTCTAGTCGTCTCTATCTTAGCAAAAAGCTTTCCACTTCCATTTGGCAAGGGGAGAGTGTACCAGAACTGCACCCTAACCCCGGTTTGCAAAGAAATAGGATTTTCTGAACATTCCAAGGACACGGCTCTTTCCGAGGAAACCTGCAGCGTGCTGTCGGATGGAAGTGCTCTCTGCCCTTTCCTGCCCAGCTCTAGGTACTAGCGGGCACTTTCCTGCCTGGGCGAGGCAAACAACCTCGAGAGATGTCACAGAACATAAGTGGAGCACAGATGCTCAAAAGCAGCAAAGCTGAAGAGCCTGGCTCAGCTTCACTAGTGTGCAATTGACTGACTGCGAAAAACAAAGCGGCAGAGCACCGGGCTTCTGGGCGCTGTGAAGGCATTTGCCAAAAGCAGGCAGCTGCTCCTTCCCAAGCACAGTCAGCTGCCTATGTTCTTGCTTGTGGACAAACTCACCGCTGCCCTTCTTTTCAGCAGCTTCCACCATGTTCTGTGCATCTTGGAGCCTCTGGCGACGAGCAAGACTTGCCAAGGTGGGACGCATCAGGACCAAGTAAAAACCCAGGCAAGTTTTCCTGGAACGCTTTCCATTCTCTTGCCGAGAGTGAATTCAACAGGCAGGAGAGCGGCAGCCACCGTCCTCCAGCAGTCTGAAGGCTTCGCACACAATCCCGCTTCTTTGCGGCTTCGTTCTTCGCCTCTTCCAATCAACCGCGATCTCTGCCTCTCGGAGGCGAAGAAGCGGCTAGTTCGCGCACAGCTCAGTAGAGCGCCAGCGGAGTGCTCCGGAGCGCCACTTCTGCCGAAAGACGCCGGGAACCGGCACTTCCCTCCGGATACCTCCAGAGCCGCGCTTATGCTTCTCGAGTCGTCTCTATCTTAGCGAAAAGCTTTCCCACTCCATTTGGCAAGCGGAGAGTGTACCTGCACAGCACACTAACCCCGGGTTGCCAAGAAATTGGATTTGCTGCACATTCCAAGGACACGGCTCTTTCCGAGGCAATCTGCAACCTGCTGTCAGAATGAAGTGCTCTCTGCCCTCTCCTGCCCAGCTCTATTTACTAGCGGGCACTTTCCAGCCTGGGCGAGGCAAACAACCCCGAGAGATGTTACAGAGCATAAGTGGAGCACAGATGCTCAAAAGCAGCAAAGCTGAAGAGCCTGGCTCAGCTTCACTAGTGTGCAATTGACTGACTGCGAAAAACAAAGCAGCAGAGCACCGGGCTTCTGGGCGCTGTGAAGGCATTTGCCAAAAGCAGGCAGCTGCTCCTTCCCAAGCACAGTCAGCTGCCTATGTTCTTGCTTGTCGACAAACTCACCGCTGCCCTTCTTTTCAGCAGCTGCCACCGTGTTCTGTGCATCTCGGAGCCTCTGGCGACGAGCAAGACTTGCCAAGGTGGGACGCATCAGGACCAAGGAAAAACCCAGGCAAGTTGTCCTGGAACGCTTTCCATTCGCTTGCCGTGAGTGAATTCAACAGGCAGGAGAGCGGCAGCCACCATCCTCCGGCAGTCTGACGGCTTCGCACACAAGCCCGCTTCTTTGCGGCTTCGTTCTTCGCCTCTTTCAAGCAACCGCGATCTCTGCTTCTCGGAGGCGAAGAAGCGGCTAATTCGCGCACAGCTCAGTAGAGAGGCAGCGGTGCGCTCCGAAGCGCCGCTTCTGCCGAAAGACGCCGGGAACTGGCACTTCCCACCGGATACCTCCGGAGCCGCGTCTTCTGCTTCTCTAGTCGTCTCTATCTTAGTGAAAAGCTTTCCCACTCCATTTGGCAAGGGGAGAGTGTACCTGCACTGCACACTAACCGCGGTTTGCAAAGCAAGAAGATTTGCTGCACATTCCAAGGACACGGCTCTTTCCGAGGCAATCTGCAACCTGCTGTCAGATGGAAGTGCTCTCTGCCCTCTCCTGCCCAGCTCTAGGTACTAGCGGGCACTTTCCAGCCTGGGCGAGGCAAACAACCTCGAGAGATGTCGCAGAGCATAAGTGGAGCACAGATGCTCAAAAGCAGCAAAGCTGGAGAGCCTGGCTCAGCTTCACTAGTGTGCAATTGACTGACTGCGAAAAACAAAGCAGCAGAGCACCGGGCTTCTGGGCGCTGTGAAGGCAATTGCCAAAAGCAGGCAGCTGCTCCTTCCCAAGCACAGTCAGCTGCCTATGTTCTTGCTTGTCGACAAACTCACCGCTGCCCTTCTTTTCAGCAGCTGCCACCGTGTTCTGTGCATCTCGGAGCCTCTGGGGACGAGCAAGACTTGCCAAGGCGGGACGCATCAGGACGAAGTAAAAACCCAGGCAAGTTGTCCCGGAACGCTTTCCATTCGCTTGCCAAGAGTGAATTCAACAGGCAGGAGAGCGGCAGCCACCGTCCTCCAGCAGTCTGAAGGCTTCGCACACAAGCCCGCTTCTTTGCGGCTTCGTTCTTCGCCTCTTCCAATCAACCGCGATCTCTGCCTCTCGGAGGCGAAGAAGCGGCTAGTTCGCGCACAGATCATTAGAGCGGCCGCAGTGCACTCTGGAGCGCCGCTTCTGCCGAAAGACACCAAGAGCCAGCACTTGGCTTCCGATAGCTTCGAAGCCGCGCCTTCTGCTTCTCTAGTCGTCTCTATCTTGCCAAAAAGCTTTCCACCTCCATTTGGCAAGGAGAAAGTGTACCAGCACTGCACACTAACACCGGGTTTCAATGGAATTGAATTTGCTGCACATTCCAAGGACACGGCTCTTTCCGAGGCAATCTGCAACCTGCTGTCAGATGGAAGTGCTCTCTGTCCTCTCCTGCCCAGCTCTATGCACTAGCGGGCACTTTCCAGCCTGGCCAAGGCAAACAACCTCGAGACATGTCACAGAGCATAAGTGGAGCAGAGATGCTAAACAGCAGCAAAGCTGAAGAGCCTGGCTCAGCTTCAGTAGTGTGCATTTCACTGACTGGGAAAAACAAAGCAGCACAGCACCGGGCTTCTGTGCCTGTGAAGGCAATTGCAAAAACGTGGCAGCTGCTCCTTCACAAGCATAGTCAGCTTCTTTTATTCTGGCTTGTTTACAAACTCACCGCTGCCCTTCTTTTCAGCAGCTGCCACCGTGTTCTGTGCATTTCGGAGCCTCAGGGGACGAGCAAGACTTGCCAAGGTGGGACGCATCAGGACTAAGTAAAAATCCAGGCAAGTTGTCCTGGAATGCTTTCCATTCGCTTGCCAAGAGTGAATTCAACAGGCAGGAGAGCGGCAGCCACCGTCCTCCAGCAGTCTGAAGGCTTCGCACACAAGCCCACTTCTTTGCGGCTTCGTTCTCCGCCTCTTCCAAGCGACCGCGATCTCTGGCTCTCAGAGGCGAAGAAGCGGCTAGTTCACGCACAGATCATTAGAGCGGCCGCGGTGCACTCTGGAGCGCCGCTTCTGCCGAAAGACGACGGGAGCCAGCACATGGCTTCCGATAGCTTTGGAGTCACGTCTTCTGCTTCTCTAGTCGTCTCTATCTTAGCAAAAAGCTTTCCACTTCCATTTGGCAAGGAGAGAGTGTACCAGCACTGCACACGAACCCCGGGTTTCCAAGAAATAGGATTTGCTGCACATTCCAAGGACACGGCTCTTTCCGAGGCAACCTGCAACACGCAGTCAAATGGAAGTGCTCTCTGCCCTCTCCTGCCCAGCTCTATGTACTAGCAGGCACTTTCCAGCCTGGCCAAGGCAAAAAACTTCGAGACATGTCACAGAGCATAAGTGGAGCAGAGATGCTCAAAAGCAGCAAAGCTGAAGAGCCTGGCTCAGCTTCACTAGTGTGCAATTCACAGACTGGGCAAAACAAAGCAGCAGATCACTGGGCTCTGTGCGATGTGAAGGCAATTGCCAAAACCAGGCAGCTGCTCCTCCCCAAGCACAGTCAGCTGCCTATGTTCTTGCTTGTCGACAAACTCACCGCTGCCCTTCTTTTCAGCAGCTGCCACCGTGTTCTGTGCATTTCGGAGAATCAGGGGACGAGCAAGACTTGCCAAGGTGGGACGCATAAGGACTAAGTAAAAACCCAGGCAAGTTGCCCTGGAATGCTTTCCATTCGCTTGCCGAGAGTGAATTCAACAGGCAGGAGAGCGGCAGCCACCGACCTCTAGCAGTCTGAAGGCTTCGCACGCAAGCCCACTTCTTCGCGGCTTCCTTCTTCGCCTCTTCCTAGCTATCGCGATCTCTGCCTCTCGGAGGCGAAGAAGCGTCTGGTTCGCGCACAGATCATTAGAGCGGCAGCGGCGCACTCCGGAGCGCCACTTCTGCTGAAAGAGGCCGGTAGCCAGCACTTCCGATCGCTTCGGAGCCGCGTCTTCTGCTTCTCTAGTCGTCTCTATCTTAGCAAAAAGCTTTCCACTTCCATTTGGCAAGGAGAGAGTGTACCAGCACTGCACCCTAACCCCGGTTTGCAAAGAAATTGGATTTTCTGAACATTCCAAGGACACGGCTCTTTCCGAGGAAACCTGCAGCCTGCTGTCGGATGGAAGTGCTCTCTGCCCTCTCCTGCCCAGCTCTAGGTACTAGCGGGCACTTTCCAGCCCGGGCGAGGCAAAAAACCTCGAGAGATGTCACAGAACATAAGTGGAGCACTAATGCTAAAAAGCAGCAAAGCTGAAGAGCCTGGCTCAGCTTCACAAATGTGCAATTCACTGACTGCGAAAAACAAAGCAGGAGAGCACCGGGCTTCTGGGCGCTGGGAAGGCATTTGCCAAAAGCAGGCAGCTGCTCCTTCCCAAGCACAGTCAGCTGCCTATGTTCTTGCTTGTCGACAAACTCACCGCTGCCCTTCTTTTCAGCAGCTGCCACCGTCTTCTGTGCATCTCGGAGCCTCTGGGGACGAGCAAGACTTGCCAAGGTGGGACGAATCAGGACCAAGTAAAAACCCAGGCAAGTTGTCCCGGAACGCTTTCCATTCACTTGCCGAGAGTGAATTCAAGAGGCAGGAGAGCGGCAGCCACCGTCCTCCAGCAGTCTGAAGGCTTCGCACACAAGCCCGCTTCTTTGCGGCTTCGTTCTTCGCCTCTTCCAATCAACCGCGATCTCTGCCTCTCGGAGGCGAAGAAGCGGCTAGTTCGCGCACAGCTCAGTAGAGCGGCAGCGGAGTGCTGCGGAGCGCCGCTTCTGCCGAAAGACGCCGGGAACCGGCACTTCCCTCCGGATACCTCCGGAGCCGCGTCTTCTGCTTCTCTAGTCGTCTCTATCTTAGCGAAAAGCTTTCCCACTCCATTTGGTAAGCGGAGAGCGTACCTGCACAGCACACTAACGCCGGTTTGCAAAGAAAGAGGATTTGCTGCAGATTCCAAGGACACGGCTCTTTCCGAGGCAATCTGCAACCTGCTGTCAGATGGAAGTGCTCTCTGCCCTCTCCTGCCCAGCTCTAGGTACTAGCGGGCACTTTCCAGCCCGGGCGAGGCAAAAAACCTCGAGAGATGTCACAGAGCATAAGTGGAGCACAGATGCTAAAAAGCAGCAAAGCTGAAGAGCCTGGCTCAGCTTCACTAGTGTGCAATTGACTGATTGTGAAAAACAAAGCAGCAGAGCACCGGGCTTCTGGGCGCTGTGAAGGCATTTGCCAAAAGCAGGCAGCTGCTCCTTCCCAAGCACAGTCAGCTTCTTTTATTCTGGCTTGTTTACAAACTCACCGCTGCCCTTCTTTTCAGCAGCTGCCACCGTGTTCTGTGCATTTCGGAGCCTCAGGGGACGAGCAAGACTTGCCAAGGTGGGACGCATCAGGACTAAGTAAAAATCCAGGCAAGTTGTCCTGGAATGCTTTCCATTCGCTTGCCAAGAGTGAATTCAACAGGCAGGAGAGCGGCAGCCACCGTCCTCCAGCAGTCTGAAGGCTTCGCACACAAGCCCACTTCTTTGCGGCTTCGTTCTCCGCCTCTTCCAAGCGACCGCGATCTCTGGCTCTCAGAGGCGAAGAAGCGGCTAGTTCACGCACAGATCATTAGAGCGGCCGCGGTGCACTCTGGAGCGCCGCTTCTGCCGAAAGACGACGGGAGCCAGCACATGGCTTCCGATAGCTTTGGAGTCACGTCTTCTGCTTCTCTAGTCGTCTCTATCTTAGCAAAAAGCTTTCCACTTCCATTTGGCAAGGAGACAGTGTACCAGCACTGCACACGAACCCCGGGTTGCCAAGAAATAGGATTTGCTGCACATTCCAAGGACACGGCTCTTTCCGAGGCAACCTGCAACACGCAGTCAAATGGAAGTGCTCTCTGCCCTCTCCTGCCCAGCTCTATGTACTAGCAGGCACTTTCCAGCCTGGCCAAGGCAAAAAACTTCGAGACATGTCACAGAGCATAAGTGGAGCAGAGATGCTCAAAAGCAGCAAAGCTGAAGAGCATGGCTCAGCTTCACTAGTGTGCAATTCACAGACTGGGCAAAACAAAGCAGCAGATCACTGGGCTCTGTGCGATGTGAAGGCAATTGCCAAAACCAGGCAGCTGCTCCTCCCCAAGCACAGTCAGCTGCCTATGTTCTTGCTTGCCGACAAACTCACCGCTGCCCTTCTTTTCAGCAGCTGCCACCGTGTTCTGTGCATTTCGGAGCCTCAGGGGACGAGCGAGACTTGTCAAGGTGGGACGCATAAGGACTAAGTAAAAACCCAGGCAAGTTGCCCTGGAATGCTTTCCATTCGCTTGCCGAGAGTGAATTCAACAGGCAGGAGAGCGGCAGCCACCGACCTCCAGCAGTCTGAAGGCTTCGCACGCAAGCCCACTTCTTCGCGGCTTCCTTCTTCGCCTCTTCCTAGCTATCGCGATCTCTGCCTCTCGGAGGCGAAGAAGCGGCTGGTTCGCGCACAGATCATTAGAGCGGCAGCGGCGCACTCCGGAGCGCCGCTTCTGCTGAAAGAGGCCGGGAACCGGCACTTCCCTCCGGATACCTCCGGAGCCGCGTCTTCTGCTTCTCTAGTCGTCTCTATCTTAGCAAAAAGCTTTCCACTTCCATTTGGCAAGGAGAAAGTGTACCAGCACTGCACACTAACACCGGGTTTAAAGGGAATTGAATTTGCTGCACATTCCAAGGACACGGCTCTTTCCGAGGCAATCTGCAACCTGCTGTCAGAATCAAGTGCTCTCTGCCCTCTCCTGCCCAGCTCTATTTACTAGCGGGCACTTTCCAGCCTGGGCGAGGCAAACAACCCCGAGAGATGTTACTGAGCATAAGTGGAGCACAGATGCTCAAAAGCAGCAAAGCTGAAGAGCCTGGCTCAGCTTCACTAGTGAGCAATTGACTGATTGCGAAAAACAAAGCAGCAGAGCACCGGGCTTCTGGGCGCTGTGAAGGCATTTGCCAAAAGCAGGCAGCTGCTCCTTCCCAAGCACAGTCAGCTGCCTATGTTCTTGCTTGTCGACAAACTCACCGCTGCCCTTCTTTTCAGGAGCTGCCACCATGTTCTGTGCACCTTGGAGCCTCTCGCGACGAGCAAGACTTGCCAAGGTGGGACGCATCAGGACCAAGTAAAACCCCAGGCAAGTTGTCCTGGAACGCTTTCCATTCTCTTGCCGAGAGTGAATTCAACAGGCAGGAGAGCGGCAGCCACCGTCCTCCAGCAGTCTGAAGGCTTCGCACACAATCCCGCTTCTTTGCGGCTTCGTTCTTCGCCACTTCCAAGCAACTGCGATCTCTGCCTCTCGGAGGCGAAGAAGCGGCTAGTTCGCGCACAGCTCAGTAGAGCGCCAGCAGAGCGCTCCGGAGCGCCACTTCTGCCGAAAGACGCCGGGAACCGGCACTTCCCTCCGGATACTTCCGGAGCCGCGCTTCTGCTTCTCTAGTCGTCTCTATCTTAGCGAAAAGATTTCCCACTCCATTTGGCAAGCGGAGAGTGTACCTGCACAGCACACTAACCGCGGTTTGCAAAGAAATAGGATTTGCTGCACATTCCAAGGACACGGCTCTTTCCAAGGCAATCTGCAACCTGCTGTCAGATGGAAGTGCTCTCTGCCCTCTCCTGGCCAGCTCTAGGTACTAGCTGGCACTTTCCAGCCTGGGCGAGGCAAACAACCCCGAGAGATGTTACAGAGCATAAGTGGAGCACAGATGCTCAAAAGCAGCAAAGCTGAAGAGCCTGGCTCAGCTTCACTAGTGTGCAATTGACTGACTGCGAAAAACAAAGCGGCAGAGCACCGGGCTTCTGGGCGCTGTGAAGGCATTTGCCAAAAGCAGGCAGCTGCTCCTTCCCAAGCACAGTCAGCTGCCTATGTTCTTGCTTGTCGACAAACTCACCGCTGCCCTTCTTTTCAGCAGCTGCCACCATGTTCTGTGCATCTCGGAGCCTCTGGCAACGAGCAAGACTTGCCAAGGTGGGACGCATCAGGACGAAGTGAAAACCCAGGCAAGTTTTCCTGGAACGCTTTCCATTCTCTTGCCGAGAGTGAATTCAACAGGCAGGAGAGCGGCAGCCACCGTCCTCCAGCAGTCTGAAGGCTTCGCACACAAGCCCGCTTCTTTGCGGCTTCGTTCTTCGCCTCTTCCAAGCAACCGCGATCTCTGCCTCTCAGAGGCGAAGAAGCGGCTAGTTCGCGCACAGGTCAGTAGGGCGGCAGCGGAGTGCTCCGGAGCGCCGCTTCTGCCGAAAGACGCCGGGAACCGGCACTTCCCTCCGGATACCTCCGGAGCCGCGCTTCTGCTTCTCTAGTCGTCTCTATCTTAGCGAAAAGCTTTCCCACTCCATTTGGTAAGCGGAGAGCGTACCTGCACAGCACACTAACCGCGGTTTGAAAAGAAATAGGATTTGCTGCACATTCCAAGGACACGGCTCTTTCCGAGGCAATCTGAAACCTGCTGTCAGATGGAAGTGCTCTCTGCCCTCTCCTGCCCAGCTCTATGCACTAGCGGGCACTTTCCAGCCCGGGCGAGGCAAAAAACCTCGGGAGATGTCACAGAGCATAAGTGGAGCACAGATGCTAAAAAGCAGAGAAGCTGAAGAGCCTGGCTCAGCTTCACTAGTGTGCAATTGACTGATTGTGAAAAACAAAGCAGCAGAGCACCGGGCTTCTGGGCGCTGTGAAGGCATTTGCCAAAAGCAGGCAGCTGCTCCTTCCCAAGCACAGTCAGCTGCCTATGTTCTTGCTTGTCGACAAACTCACCGCTGCCCTTCTTTTCAGCAGCTGCCACTGTGTTCTGTGCATCTCGGAGCCTCTGGGGATGAGCAAGACTTGCCAAGGTGGGACGCATCAGGACGAAGTTAAAACCCAGGCAAGTTTTCCTGGAACGCTTTCCATTCGCTTGCCGAGAGTGAATTCAACAGGCAGGAGAGCGGCAGCCACCGTCCTCCAGCAGTCTGAAGGCTTCGCGCACAAGCCCGCTTCTTTGCGGCTTCGTTCTTCGCCTCTTCCAAGCAACCGCGATCTCTGCCTCTCGGAGGCGAAGAAGCGTCTGGTTCGCGCACAGATCATTAGAGCGGCAGCGGCGCACTCCAGAGGGCCGCTTCTGCCGAAAGACACCAAGAGCCAGCACTTGGCTTCCGATAGCTTCGAAGCCGCGCCTTCTGCTTCTATAGTCGTCTCTATCTTGCCAAAAAGCTTTCCACCTCCATTTGGCAAGGAGAAAGTGTACCAGCACTGCACACTAACACCGGGTTTCAAAGGAATTGAATTTGCTGCACATTCCAAGGACACGGCTCTTTCCGAGGCAATCTGCAACCTGCTGTCAGATGGAAGTGCTCTCTGTCCTCTCCTGCCCAGCTCTATGCACTAGCGGGCACTTTCCAGCCTGGCAAAGGCAAACAACCTCGAGGCATGTCACAGAGCATAAGTGGAGCACAGATGCTAAAAAGCAGCAAAGCGGAAGAGCCTGGCTCAGCTTCAGTAGTGTGCATTTCATTGACTGGGAAAAACAAAGCAGCACAGCACCGGGCTTCTGGGCGCTATGAAGGCAATTGCCAAAACCAGGCAGCTGCTCCTTCACAAGCATAGTCAGCTTCTTTTATTCTGGCTTGTTTACAAAATCACCGCTGCCCTTCTTTTCAGCAGCTGCCACCGTGTTCTCTGCATTTCGGAGCCTCAGGGGACGAGTAAGACTTGCCAAGGTGGGACGCATCAGGATTAAGTAAAAATCCAGGCAAGTTGTCCTGGAATGCTTTCCATTCGCTTGCCAAGAGTGAATTCAACAGGCAGGAGAGCGGCAGCCACCGTCCTCCACCAGTCTGAAGGCTTCGCACACAAGCCCACTTCTTTGCGGCTTCGTTCTCCGCCTCTTCCAAGCGACCGCGATCTCTGGCTCTCAGAGGCGAAGAAGCGGCTAGTTCACGCACAGATCATTAGAGCGGCCGCGGTGCACTCTGGAGCGCCGCTTCTGCCGAAAGATGCCGGGAGCCAGCACTTGGCTTCCGATAGCTTTGGAGTCACGTCTTCTGCTTCTCTAGTCGTCTCTATCTTAGCAAAAAGCTTTCCACTTCCATTTGGCAAGGAGAGAGTGTACCAGCACTGCGCACGAACCCCGGGTTGCCAAGAAATAGGATTTGCTGCACATTCCAAGGACACGGCTCTTTCCGAGGCAACCTGCAACACGCAGTCAAATGGAAGTGCTCTCTGCCCTCTCCTGCCCAGCTCTATGTACTAGCAGGCACTTTCCAGCCTGGCCAAGGCAAAAAACCTCGAGACATGTCACAGAGCATAAGTGGAGCAGAGATGCTCAAAAGCAGCAAAGCTGAAGAGCCTGGCTCAGCTTCACTAGTGTGCAATTCACAGACTGGGCAAAACAAAGCAGCAGATCACTGGGCTCTGTGCGATGTGAAGGCAATTGCCAAAAGCAGGCAGCTGCTCCCTCCCAAGCACAGTCAGCTGCCTATGTTCTTGCTTGTCGACAAACTCACCGCTGCCCTTCTTTTCAGCAGCTGCCACCGTGTTCTGTGCATTTCGGAGCCTCAGGGGACGAGCGAGACTTGTCAAGGTGGGACGCATAAGGACTAAGTAAAAACCCAGGCAAGTTGCCCTGGAATGCTTTCCATTCGCTTGCCGAGAGTGAATTCAACAGGCAGGAGATCGGCAGCCACCGACCTCCAGCAGTCTGAAGGCTTCGCACGCAAGCCCACTTCTTCGCGGCTTCCTTCTTCGCCTCTTCCTAGCTATCGCGATCTCTGCCTCTCGGAGGCGAAGAAGCGTCTGGTTCGCGCACAGATCATTAGAGCGGCAGCGGCGCACTCCGGAGCGCCGCTTCTGCTGAAAGAGGCCGGTAGCCAGCACTTCCGATCGCTTCGGAGCCGCGTCTTCTGCTTCTCTAGTCGTCTCTATCTTAGCAAAAAGCTTTCCACTTCCATTTGGCAAGGGGAGAGTGTACCAGCACTGCACCCTAACCCCGGTTTGCAAAGAAATTGGATTTTCTGAACATTCCAAGGACATGGCTCTTTCCGAGGAAACCTGCAGCCTGCTGTGAGATGGAAGTGCTCTCTGCCCTCTCCTGCCCAGCTCTAGGGACTAGCGAGCACTTTCCAGCCTGGGCGAGGCAAACAACCTCGAGAGATATCACAGAACATAAGTGGAGCACAGATGCTAAAAAGCAGCAAAGCTGAAGAGCCTGGCTCAGCTTCACAAATGTGCAATTCACTGACTGCGAAAAACAAAGCAGGAGAGCACCGGGCTTCTGGGCGCTGGGAAGGCATTTGCCAAAAGCAGGCAGCTGCTCCTTCCCAAGCACAGTCAGCTGCCTATGTTCTTGCTTGTCGACAAACTCACCGCTGCCCTTCTTTTCAGCAGCTGCCACCGTCTTCTGTGCATCTCGGAGCCTCTGGGGACGAGCAAGACTTGCCAAGGTGGGACGCATCAGGACCAAGTAAAAACCCAGGCAAGTTGTCCTGGAACGCTTTCCATTCGCTTGCCGAGAGTGAATTCAAGAGGCAGGAGAGCGGCAGCCACCGTCCTCCAGCAGTCTGAAGGCTTCGCACACAAGCCCGCTTCTTTGCGGCTTCGTTCTTCGCCTCTTCCAATCAACCGCGATCTCTGCCTCTCGGAGGCGAAGAAGCGGCTAGTTCGCGCACAGCTCAGTAGAGCGCCAGCGGAGTGCTCCGGAGCGCCGCTTCTGCCGAAAGACGCCGGGAACCGGCACTTCCCTCCGGATACCTCCGGAGCCGCGTCTTCTGCTTCTCTAGTCGTCTCTATCTTAGCGAAAAGCTTTCCCACTCCATTTGGCAAGCGGAGAGCGTACCTGCACAGCACACTAACCTCGGTTTGCAAAGAAAGAGGATTTGCTGCACATTCCAAGGACACGGCTCTTTCCAAGGCAATCTGCAACCTGCTGTCAGATGGAAGTGCTCTCTGCCCTCTCCTGCCCAGCTCTAGGTACTAGCGGGCACTTTCCAGCCTGGGCGAGGCAAACAACCTCGAGAGATGTCACAGAACATAAGTGGAGAACAGATGCTAAAAAGCAGCAAAGCTGAAGAGCCTGGCTCAGCTTCACTAGTGTGCAATATACTGATTGTGAAAAACAAAGCAGCAGAGCACCGGGCTTCTGGGCGCTGTGAGGGCATTTGCCAAAAGCAGGCAGCTGCTCCTTCCCAAGCACAGTCAGCTGCCTATGTTCTTGCTTGTCGACAAACTCACCGCTGCCCTTCTTTTCAGCAGCTGCCACTGTGTTCTGTGCATCTCGGAGCCTCTGGGGATGAGCAAGACTTGCCAAGGTGGGACGCATCAGGACGAAGTGAAAACCCAGGCAAGTTTTCCTGGAACGCTTTCCATTCGCTTGCCGAGAGTGAATTCAACAGGCAGGAGAGCGGTAGCCACCGTCCTCCAGCAGTCTGAAGGCTTCGCACACAAGCCCGCTTCTTTGCGGCTTCGTTCTTCGCCTCTTCCAAGCAACCGCGATCTCTGCCTCTCGGAGGCGAAGAAGCGGCTAGTTCGCGCACAGATCATTAGAGCGGCCGCAGTGCACTCTGGAGCGCCGCTTCTGCCGAAAGACACCAAGAGCCAGCACTTGGCTTCCGATAGCTTTGGAGTCACGTCTTCTGCTTCTCTAGTCATCTCTATCTTAGCAAAAAGCTTTCCACTACCATTTGGCAAGGAGAGAGTGTACCAGCACTGCACACGAACCCCGGGTTGCCAAGAAATAGGATTTGCTGCACATTCCAAGGACACGGCTCTTTCCGAGGCAACATGCAGCCTGCTGTGAGATGGAAGAACATCTCTGCCCTCTCCTGCCCAGCTCCATGGGCTAGCGAGCACTTTCCAGCCTGGCCAAGGCAAACAACCTCGAGACATGTCACAGAGCATAAGTGGAGCAGAGATGCTCAAAAGCAGCAAAGCTGAAGAGCCTGGCTCAGCTTCACTAGTGTGCATTTCACTGACTGGGAAAAACAAAGCAGCACAGCACCGGGCTTCTGTGCCTGTGAAGGCAATTGCAAAAACGTGGCAGCTGCTCCTTCACAAGCATAGTCAGCTTCCTATATTCTGGCTTGTTTACAAACTCACCGCTGCCCTTCTTTTCAGCAGCTGCCACCGTGTTCTCTGCATTTCGGAGCCTCAGGGGACGAGCAAGACTTGCCAAGGTGGGACGCATCAGGACTAAGTAAAAATCCAGGCAAGTTGCCCTGGAATGCTTTCCATTCGCTTGCCGAGAGTGAATTCAACAGGCAGGAGAGCGGCAGCCACCGACCTCCAGCAGTCTGAAGGCTTCGCACGCAAGCCCACTTCTTCGCGGCTTCCTTCTTCGCCTCTTCCTAGCTATCGCGATCTCTGCCTCTCGGAGGCGAAGAAGCGTCTGGTTCGCGCACAGATCATTAGAGCGGCAGCGGCGCACTCCGGAGCGCCGCTTCTGCTGAAAGAGGCCGGTAGCCAGCACTTCCGATCGCTTCGGAGCCGCGTCTTCTGCTTCTCTAGTCGTCTCTATCTTAGCAAAAAGCTTTCCACTTCCATTTGGCAAGGGGAGAGTGTACCAGCACTGCACCCTAACCCCGGTTTGCAAAGAAATTGGATTTTCTGAACATTCCAAGGACATGGCTCTTTCCGAGGAAACCTGCAGCCTGCTGTGAGATGGAAGTGCTCTCTGCCCTCTCCTGCCCAGCTCTAGGGACTAGCGAGCACTTTCCAGCCTGGGCGAGGCAAACAACCTCGAGAGATGTCACAGAACATAAGTGGAGCACTAATGATAAAAAGCAGCAAAGCTGAAGAGCCTGGCTCAGCTTCACAAATGTGCAATTCACTGACTGCGAAAAACAAAGCAGGAGAGCACCGGGCTTCTGGGCGCTGGGAAGGCATTTGCCAAAAGCAGGCAGCTGCTCCTTCCCAAGCACAGTCAGCTGCCTATGTTCTTGCTTGTCGACAAACTCACCGCTGCCCTTCTTTTCAGCAGCTGCCACCGTCTTCTGTGCATCTCGGAGCCTCTGGGGACGAGCAAGACTTGCCAAGGTGGGACGCATCAGGACCAAGTAAAAACCCAGGCAAGTTGTCCTGGAACGCTTTACATTCGCTTGCCGAGAGTGAATTCAAGAGGCAGGAGAGCGGCAGCCACCGTCCTCCAGCAGTCTGAAGGCTTCGCACACAAGCCCGCTTCTTTGCGGCTTCGTTCTTCGCCTCTTCCAATCAACCGCGATCTCTGCCTCTCGGAGGCGAAGAAGCGGCTAGTTCGCGCACAGCTCAGTAGAGCGCCAGCGGAGTGCTCCGGAGCGCCGCTTCTGCCGAAAGACGCCGGGAACCGGCACTTCCCTCCGGATACCTCCGGAGCCTCGTCTTCTGCTTCTCTAGTCGTCTCTATCTTAGCGAAAAGCTTTCCCACTCCATTTGGCAAGCGGAGAGCGTACCTGCACAGCACACTAACCTCGGTTTGCAAAGAAAGAGGATTTGCTGCACATTCCAAGGACACGGCTCTTTCCAAGGCAATCTGCAACCTGCTGTCAGATGGAAGTGCTCTCTGCCCTCTCCTGCCCAGCTCTAGGTACTAGCGGGCACTTTCCAGCCTGGGCGAGGCAAACAACTTCGAGAGATGTCACAGAGCATAAGTGGAGCACAGATGCTCAAAAGCAGCAAAGCTGAAGAGCCTGGCTCAGCTTCACTAGTGTGCAATTGACTGACTGCGAAAAACAAAGCAGCAGAGCACCGGGCTTCTGGGCGCTGTGAAGGCAATTGCCAAAACCAGGCAGCTGCTCCTTCCCAAGCACAGTCAGCTGCCTATGTTCTTGCTTGTCGACAAACTCACCGCTGCCCTTCTTTTCAGCAGCTGCCACCGGCTTCTGTGCATCTCGGAGCCTCTGGTGACGAGCAAGACTTGCCAAGGTGGGACGCATCAGGACGAAGTGAAAACCCAGGCAAGTTTTTCTGGAACGCTTTCCATTCTCTTTCCGAGAGTGAATTCAACAGGCAGGAGAGCGGCAGCCACCGTCCTCCAGCAGTCTGAAGGCTTCGCACACAAGCCCACTTCTTTGCGGCTTCGTTCTCCGCCTCTTCCAAGCGACCGCGATCTCTGCCTCTCGGAGGCGAAGAAGCGGCTAGTTCGCGCACAGATCATTAGAGCGGGTGCAGTGCACTCTGGAGCGCCGCTTCTGCCGAAAGACACCAAGAGCCAGCACTTGGCTTCCGATAGCTTCGAAGCCGCGCCTTCTGCTTCTCTAGTCGTCTCTATCTTGCCAAAAAGCTTTCCACCTCCATTTGGCAAGGAGAAAGTGTACCAGCACTGCACACTAACACCGGGTTTCAAAGGAATTGAATTTGCTGCACATTCCAAGGACACGGCTCTTTCCGAGGCAATCTGCAACCTGCTGTCAGATGGAAGTGCTCTCTGTCCTCTCCTGCCCAGCTCTATGCACTAGCGGGCACTTTCCAGCCTGGCAAAGGCAAACAACCTCGAGGCATGTCACAGAGCATAAGTGGAGCACAGATGCTCAAAAGCAGCAAAGCTGAAGAGCCTGGCTCAGCTTCAGTAGTGTGCATTTCACTGACTGGGAAAAACAAAGCAGCACAGCACCGGGCTTCTGGGCGCTGTGAAGGCAATTGCCAAAACCAGGCAGCTGCTCCTTCACAAGCATAGTCAGCTTCTTTTATTCTGGCTTGTTTACAAACTCACCGCTGCCCTTCTTTTCAGCAGCTGCCACCGTGTTCTGTGCATTTCGGAGCCTCAGGGGACGAGCAAGACTTGCCAAGGTGGGACGCATCAGGACTAAGTAAAAATCCAGGCAAGTTGTCCTGGAATGCTTTCCATTCGCTTGCCAAGAGTGAATTCAACAGGCAGGAGAGCGGCAGCCACCGTCCTCCAGCAGTATGAAGGCTTCGCACACAAGCCCACTTCTTTGCGGCTTCGTTCTCCGCCTCTTCCAAGCGACCGCGATCTCTGGCTCTCAGAGGCGAAGAAGCGGCTAGTTCACGCACAGATCATTAGAGCGGCCGCGGTGCACTCTGGAGCGCCGCTTCTGCAGAAAGATGCCGGGAGCCAGCACATGGCTTCCGATAGCTTTGGAGTCACGTCTTCTGCTTCTCTAGTCGTCTCTATCTTAGCAAAAAGCTTTCCACTTCCATTTGGCAAGGAGAGAGTGTACCAGCACTGCACACGAACCCCGGGTTGCCAAGAAATAGGATTTGCTGCACATTCCAAGGACACGGCTCTTTCCGAGGCAACCTGCAACACGCAGTCAAATGGAAGTGCTCTCTGCCCTCTCCTGCCCAGCTCTATGTACTAGCAGGCACTTTCCAGCCTGGGCGAGGCAAACAACCTCGAGACATGTCACAGAGCATAAGTGGAGCACTAATGATAAAAAGCAGCAAAGCTGAAGAGCCTGGCTCAGCTTCACAAATGTGCAATTCACTGACTGCGAAAAACAAAGCAGGAGAGCACCGGGCTTCTGGGCGCTGGGAAGGCATTTGCCAAAAGCAGGCAGCTGCTCCTTCCCAAGCACAGTCAGCTGCCTATGTTCTTGCTTGTCGACAAACTCACCGCTGCCCTTCTTTTCAGCAGCTGCCACCGTCTTCTGTGCATCTCGGAGCCTCTGGGGACGAGCAAGACTTGCCAAGGTGGGACGCATCAGGACCAAGTAAAAACCCAGGCAAGTTGTCCTGGAACGCTTTCCATTCGCTTGCCGAGAGTGAATTCAAGAGGCAGGAGAGCGGCAGCCACCGTCCTCCAGCAGTCTGAAGGCTTCGCACACAAGCCCGCTTCTTTGCGGCTTCGTTCTTCGCCTCTTCCAATCAACCGCGATCTCTGCCTCTCGGAGGCGAAGAAGCGGCTAGTTCGCGCACAGCTCAGTAGAGCGCCAGCGGAGTGCTCCGTAGCGCCGCTTCTGCCGAAAGACGCCGGGAACCGGCACTTCCCTCCGGATACCTCCGGAGCCTCGTCTTCTGCTTCTCTAGTCGTCTCTATCTTAGCGAAAAGCTTTCCCACTCCATTTGGCAAGCGGAGAGCGTACCTGCACAGCACACTAACCTCGGTTTGCAAAGAAAGAGGATTTGCTGCACATTCCAAGGACACGGCTCTTTCCAAGGCAATCTGCAACCTGCTGTCAGATGGAAGTGCTCTCTGCCCTCTCCTGCCCAGCTCTAGGTACTAGCGGGCACTTTCCAGCCTGGGCGAGGCAAACAACTTCGAGAGATGTCACAGAGCATAAGTGGAGCACAGATGCTCAAAAGCAGCAAAGCTGAAGAGCCTGGCTCAGCTTCACTAGTGTGCAATTGACTGACTGCGAAAAACAAAGCAGCAGAGCACCGGGCTTCTGGGCGCTGTGAAGGCAATTGCCAAAACCAGGCAGCTGCTCCTTCCCAAGCACAGTCAGCTGCCTATGTTCTTGCTTGTCGACAAACTCACCGCTGCCCTTCTTTTCAGCAGCTGCCACCGGCTTCTGTGCATCTCGGAGCCTCTGGTGACGAGCAAGACTTGCCAAGGTGGGACGCATCAGGACGAAGTGAAAACCCAGGCAAGTTTTTCTGGAACGCTTTCCATTCTCTTTCCGAGAGTGAATTCAACAGGCAGGAGAGCGGCAGCCACCGTCCTCCAGCAGTCTGAAGGCTTCGCACACAAGCCCACTTCTTTGTGGCTTCGTTCTTCGCCTCTTCCAAGCGACCGCGATCTCTGCCTCTCGGAGGCGAAGAAGCGGCTAGTTCGCGCACAGATCATTAGAGCGGGTGCAGTGCACTCTGGAGCGCCGCTTCTGCCGAAAGACACCAAGAGCCAGCACTTGGCTTCCGATAGCTTCGAAGCCGCGCCTTCTGCTTCTCTAGTCGTCTCTATCTTGCCAAAAAGCTTTCCACCTCCATTTGGCAAGGAGAAAGTGTACCAGCACTGCACACTAACACCGGGTTTCAAAGGAATTGAATTTGCTGCACATTCCAAGGACACGGCTCTTTCCGAGGCAATCTGCAACCTGCTGTCAGATGGAAGTGCTCTCTGTCCTCTCCTGCCCAGCTCTATGCACTAGCGGGCACTTTCCAGCCTGGCAAAGGCAAACAACCTCGAGGCATGTCACAGAGCATAAGTGGAGCACAGATGCTCAAAAGCAGCAAAGCTGAAGAGCCTGGCTCAGCTTCAGTAGTGTGCATTTCACTGACTGGGAAAAAACAAAGCAGCACAGCACCGGGCTTCTGGGCGCTGTGAAGGCAATTGCCAAACCAGGCAGCTGCTCCTTCACAAGCATAGTCAGCTTCTTTTATTCTGGCTTGTTTACAAAATCACCGCTGCCCTTCTTTTCAGCAGCTGCCACCGTGTTCTGTGCATTTCGGAGCCTCAGGGGACGAGCAAGACTTGCCAAGGTGGGACGCATCAGGACTAAGTAAAAATCCAGGCAAGTTGTCCTGGAATGCTTTCCATTCGCTTGCCAAGAGTGAATTCAACAGGCAGGAGAGCGGCAGCCACCGTCCTCCAGCAGTATGAAGGCTTCGCACACAAGCCCACTTCTTTGCGGCTTCGTTCTCCGCCTCTTCCAAGCGACCGCGATCTCTGGCTCTCAGAGGCGAAGAAGCGGCTAGTTCACGCACAGATCATTAGAGCGGCCGCGGTGCACTCTGGAGCGCCGCTTCTGCAGAAAGATGCCGGGAGCCAGCACATGGCTTCCGATAGCTTTGGAGTCACGTCTTCTGCTTCTCTAGTCGTCTCTATCTTAGCAAAAAGCTTTCCACTTCCATTTGGCAAGGAGAGAGTGTACCAGCACTGCACACGAACCCCGGGTTGCCAAGAAATAGGATTTGCTGCACATTCCAAGGACACGGCTCTTTCCGAGGCAACCTGCAACACGCAGTCAAATGGAAGTGCTCTCTGCCCTCTCCTGCCCAGCTCTATGTACTAGCAGGCACTTTCCAGCCTGGCCAAGGCAAAAAACCTCGAGACATGGTCACAGAGCATAAGTGGAGCAGAGATGCTCAAAAGCAGCAAAGCTGAAGAGCCTGGCTCAGCTTCACTAGTGTGCAATTCACAGACTGGCAAAACAAAGCAGCAGATCACTGGGCTCTGTGCGATGTGAAGGCAATTGCCAAAACCAGGCAGCTGCTCCTCCCCAAGCACAGTCAGCTGCCTATGTTCTTGCTTGTCGACAAACTCACCGCTGCCCTTCTTTTCAGCAGCTGCCACCGTGTTCTGTGCATTTCGGAGCCTCAGGGGACGAGCGAGACTTGTCAAGGTGGGACGCATAAGGACTAAGTAAAAACCCAGGCATGTTGCCCAGGAATGCTTTCCATTCGCTTGCCGAGAGTGAATTCAACAGGCAGGAGATCGGCAGCCACCGACCTCCAGCAGTCGGAAGGCTTCGCACACAAGCCCACTTCTTCGCGGCTTCCTTCTTCGCCTCTTCCTAGCTATCGCGATCTCTGCCTCTCGGAGGCGAAGAAGCGTCTGGTTCGCGCACAGATCATTAGAGCGGCAGCGGCGCACTCCGGAGCGCCGCTTCTGCTGAAAGAGGCCGGGAACCGGCACTTCCCTCCGGATACCTCCGGAGCCGTGTCTTCTGCTTCTCTAGTCGTCTCTATCTTAGCGAAAAGCTTTGCCACTCCATTTGGCAAGCGGAGAGCGTACCTGCACAGCACACTAACCGCGATTTGCAAAGAAATAGGATTTGCTGCACATTCCAAGGACACGGCTCTTTCCGAGGCAATCTGCAACCTGCTGTCAGAATGAAGTGCTCTCTGTCCTCTCCTGCCCAGCTCTAGGTACTAGCGGGCACTTTCCAGCCTGGGCGAGGCAAACAACCTCGAGAGATGTCACAGAACATAAGTGGAGAACAGATGCTAAAAAGCAGCAAAGCTGAAGAGCCTGGCTCAGCTTCACTAGTGTGCAATATACTGATTGTGAAAAACAAAGCAGCAGAGCACCGGGCTTCTGGGCGCTGTGAGGGCATTTGCCAAAAGCAGGCAGCTGCTCCTTCCCAAGCACAGTCAGCTGCCTATGTTCTTGCTTGTCGACAAACTCACCGCTGCCCTTCTTTTCAGCAGCTGCCACTGTGTTCTGTGCATCTCGGAGCCTCTGGGGATGAGCAAGACTTGCCAAGGTGGGACGCATCAGGACGAAGTGAAAACCCAGGCAAGTTTTCCTGGAACGCTTTCCATTCGCTTGCCGAGAGTGAATTCAACAGGCAGGAGAGCGGTAGCCACCGTCCTCCAGCAGTCTGAAGGCTTCGCACACAAGCCCGCTTCTTTGCGGCTTCGTTCTTCGCCTCTTCCAAGCAACCGCGATCTCTGCCTCTCGGAGGCGAAGAAGCGGCTAGTTCGCGCACAGATCATTAGAGCGGCCGCAGTGCACTCTGGAGCGCCGCTTCTGCCGAAAGACACCAAGAGCCAGCACTTGGCTTCCGATAGCTTTGGAGTCACGTCTTCTGCTTCTCTAGTCATCTCTATCTTAGCAAAAAGCTTTCCACTACCATTTGGCAAGGAGAGAGTGTACCAGCACTGCACACGAACCCCGGGTTGCCAAGAAATAGGATTTGCTGCACATTCCAAGGACACGGCTCTTTCCGAGGCAACATGCAGCCTGCTGTGAGATGGAAGAACATCTCTGCCCTCTCCTGCCCAGCTCCATGGGCTAGCGAGCACTTTCCAGCCTGGCCAAGGCAAACAACCTCGAGACATGTCACAGAGCATAAGTGGAGCAGAGATGCTCAAAAGCAGCAAAGCTGAAGAGCCTGGCTCAGCTTCACTAGTGTGCATTTCACTGACTGGGAAAAACAAAGCAGCACAGCACCGGGCTTCTGTGCCTGTGAAGGCAATTGCAAAAACGTGGCAGCTGCTCCTTCACAAGCATAGTCAGCTTCCTATATTCTGGCTTGTTTACAAACTCACCGCTGCCCTTCTTTTCAGCAGCTGCCACCGTGTTCTCTGCATTTCGGAGCCTCAGGGGACGAGCAAGACTTGCCAAGGTGGGACGCATCAGGACTAAGTAAAAATCCAGGCAAGTTGTCCTGGAATGCTTTCCATTCGCTTGCCAAGTGTGAATTCAACAGGCAGGAGAGCGGCAGCCACCGTCCTCCAGCAGTCTGAAGGCTTCACACACAAGCCCGCTTCTTGGCAGCTTCGTTCTTCGCCTCTTCCTAGTTACCAAAATCTCTGGCTCTCGGAGGCGAAGATGCGGCTAGTTCGCGCACAGATCATTAGAGCGGCCGCGGTGCACTCTGGCACGCCGCTTCTGCCGAAAGACGCCGGGAGCCAGCACTTCCGATCGCTTCGGAGCCGCGTCTTCTGCTTCTCTAGTCGTCTCTATCTTAGCAAAAAGCTTACCACTTCCATTTGGCAAGGGGAGAGTGTACCAGTACTGCACACTAACCCCGGGTTGCCAAGAAATTGGATTTTCTGAACATTCCAAGGACACGGCTCTTTCCGGATGGAAGTGCTCTCTGTCCTCTCCTGCCCAGCTCTAGGTACTAGCGAGCACTTTCCAGCCTGAGCGAGGCAAACAACCTCGAGAGATGTCACGGAACATAAGTGGAGCACAGATGCTAAAAAGCAGCAAAGCTGAAGAGCCTGGCTCAGCTTCACTAGTGTGCAATTGACTGACTGCGAAAAACAAAGCGGCAGAGCACCGGGCTTCTGGGCGCTGTGAAGGCATTTGCCAAAAGCAGGCAGCTGCTCCTTCCCAAGCACAGTCAGCTGCCTATGTTCTTGCTTGTCGACAAACTCACCGCTGCCCTTCTTTTCAGCAGCTGCCACCGGCTTCTGTGCATCTCGGAGCCTCTGGCGACGAGCAAGACATGCCAAGGTGGGACGCATCAGGACCAAGTAAAAACCCAGGCAAGTTGTCCCGGAACGCTTTCCATTCGCTTGCCGAGAGTGAATTCAACAGGCAGGAGAGCGGCAGCCACCATCCTCCGGCAGTCTGACGGCTTCGCACACAAGCCCGCTTCTTTGCGGCTTCGTTCTTCGCTACTTTCAAGCAACCGCGATCTCTGCTTCTTGGAGGCGAAGAAGCGGCTAATTCGCGCACAGCTCGTGGAGCACAGATGCTCAAAAGCAGCAAAGCTGGAGAGCCTGGCTCAGCTTCACTAGTGTGCAATTGACTGACTGCGAAAAACAAAGCAGCAGAGCACCGGGCTTCTGGGCGCTGTGAAGGCAATTGCCAAAACCAGGCAGCTGCTCCTTCCCAAGCACAGTCAGCTGCCTATGTTCTTGCTTGTCGACAAACTCACCGCTGCCCTTCTTTTCAGCAGCTGCACCGGCTTCTGTGCATCTCGGAGCCTCTGGGGATGAGCAAGACTTGCCAAGGCGGGACGCATCAGGACCAAGTAAAAACCCAGGCAAGTTGTCCCGGAACGCTTTCCATTCGCTTGCCGAGAGTGAATTCAACAGGCAGGAGAGCGGCAGCCACCATCCTCCGGCAGTCTGAAGGCTTCGCACACAAGCCCACTTCTTTGCGGCTTCGTTCTTCGCCTCTTCCAATCAACCGCGATCTCTGCCTCTCGGAGGCGAAGAAGCGGCTAATTCGCGCACAGCTCAGAAGAGCGCCAGCGGAGTGCTCCGGAGCGCCGCTTCTGCCGAAAGACGCCGGGAACCGGCACTTCCCTCCGGATACCTCCGGAGCCGCGTCTTCTGCTTCTCTAGTCGTCTCTATCTTGCCAAAAAGCTTTCCACCTCCATTTGGCAAGTGGAGAGCGTACCTGCACAGCACACTAACCGCGGTTTACAAAGAAATAGGATTTGCTGCACATTCCAAGGACACGGCTCTTTCCGAGGCAATCTGCAACCTGCTGTCGGATGGAAGTGCTCTCTGCCCTCTCCTGCCCAGCCCTATGTACTAGCGGGCATTTTCCAGCCTGGGCGAGGCAAACAGCCTCGAGAGATGTCACAGAACATAAGTGGAGCACTAATGCTGAAAAGCAGCAAAGCTGAAGAGCCTGGCTCAGCTTCACAAATGTGCAATTCACTGATTGCGAAAAACAAAGCAGCAGAGCACCGGGCTTCTGGGCGCTGTGAAGGCATTTGCCAAAAGCAGGCAGCTGCTCCTTCCCAAGCACAGTCAGCTGCCTATGTTCTTGCTTGTCGACAAACTCACCGCTGCCCTTCTTTTCAGCAGCTGCCACCGGCTTCTGTGCATCTCGGAGCCTCTGGGGATGAGCAAGACTTGCCAAGGTGGGACGCATCAGGACCAAGCAAAAACCCAGGCAAGTTGTCCTGGAACGCTTTCCATTCGCTTGCCGAGAGTGAATTCAAGAGGCAGGAGAGCGGCAGCCACCGTCCTCCAGCAGTCTGAAGGCTTCGCACACAAGCCCGCTTCTTTGCGGCTTCATTCTTCGCCTCTTCCAAGACACGGCGATCTCTGCCTCTCTTAGGCGAAGAAGCGGCTAGTTCGCGCACAGCTCAGTAGAGCAGCAGTGGAGTGCTCCGGAGCGCCGCTTCTGCCGAAAGACGCCGGGAACCGGCACTTCCCTCCGGATACCTCCGGAGCCGTGTCTTCTGCTTCTCTAGTCGTCTCTATCTTAGCGAAAAGCTTTGCCACTCCATTTGGCAAGCGGAGAGCGTACCTGCACAGCACACCTAACCGCGATTTGCAAAGAAATAGGATTTGCTGCACATTCCAAGGACACGGCTCTTTCCGAGGCAATCTGCAACCTGCTGTCAGAATGAAGTGCTCTCTGTCCTCTCCTGCCCAGCTCTAGGTACTAGCGGGCACTTTCCAGCCTTGGCGAGGCAAACAACCTCGAGAGATGTCACAGAACATAAGTGGAGAACAGATGCTAAAAAGCAGCAAAGCTGAAGAGCCTGGCTCAGCTTCACTAGTGTGCAATATACTGATTGTGAAAAACAAAGCAGCAGAGCACCGGGCTTCTGGGCGCTGTGAGGGCATTTGCCAAAAGCAGGCAGCTGCTCCTTCCCAAGCACAGTCAGCTGCCTATGTTCTTGCTTGTCGACAAACTCACCGCTGCCCTTCTTTTCAGCAGCTGCCACTGTGTTCTGTGCATCTCGGAGCCTCTGGGGATGAGCAAGACTTGCCAAGGTGGGACGCATCAGGACGAAGTGAAAACCCAGGCAAGTTTTCCTGGAACGCTTTCCATTCGCTTGCCGAGAGTGAATTCAACAGGCCAGGAGAGCGGTAGCCACCGTCCTCCAGCAGTCTGAAGGCTTCGCACACAAGCCCGCTTCTTTGCGGCTTCGTTCTTCGCCTCTTCCAAGCAACCGCGGATCTCTGCCTCTCGGAGGCGAAGAAGCGGCCTAGTTCGCGCACAGATCATTAGAGCGGCCGCAGTGCACTCTGGAGCGCCGCTTCTGCCGAAAGACACCAAGAGCCAGCACTTGGCTTCCGATAGCTTTGGAGTCACGTCTTCTGCTTCTCTAGTCATCTCTATCTTAGCAAAAAGCTTTCCACTAGCCATTTGGCAAGGAGAGAGTGTACCAGCACTGCACACGAACACCGGGTTGCCAAGAAATAGGATTTGCTGCACATTCCAAGGACACGGCTCTTTCCGAGGCAACATGCAGCCTGCTGTGAGATGGAAGAACATCTCTGCCCTCTCCTGCCCAGCTCCATGGGCTAGCGAGCACTTTCCAGCCTGGCCAAGGCAAACAACCTCGAGACATGTCACAGAGCATAAGTGGAGCAGAGATGCTCAAAAGCAGCAAAGCTGAAGAGCCTGGCTCAGCTTCACTAGTGTGCATTTCACTGACTGGGAAAAACAAAGCAGCACAGCACCGGGCTTCTGTGCCTGTGAAGGCAATTGCAAAAAACGTGGCAGCTGCTCCTTCACAAGCATAGTCAGCTTCCTATATTCTGGCTTGTTTACAAACTCACCGCTGCCCTTCTTTTCAGCAGCTGCCACCGTGTTCTCTGCATTTCGGAGCCTCAGGGGACGAGCAAGACTTGCCAAGGTGGGACGCATCAGGACTAAGTAAAAATCCAGGCAAGTTGTCCTGGAATGCTTTCCATTCGCTTGCCAAGTGTGAATTCAACAGGCAGGAGAGCGGCAGCCACCGTCCTCCAGCAGTCTGAAGGCTTCACACACAAGCCCGCTTCTTGGCAGCTTCGTTCTTCGCCTCTTCCTAGTTACCAAAATCTCTGGCTCTCGGAGGCGAAGATGCGGCTAGTTCGCGCACAGATCATTAGAGCGGCCGCGGTGCACTCTGGCACGCCGCTTCTGCCGAAAGACGCCGGGAGCCAGCACTTCCGATCGCTTCGGAGCCGCGTCTTCTGCTTCTCTAGTCGTCTCTATCTTAGCAAAAAGCTTACCACTTCCATTTGGCAAGGGGAGAGTGTACCAGTACTGCACACTAACCCCGGGTTGCCAAGAAATTGGATTTTCTGACATTCCAAGGACACGGCTCTTTCCGGATGGAAGTGCTCTCTGTCCTCTCCTGCCCAGCTCTATTTACTAGCGAGCACTTTCCAGCCTGAGCGAGGCAAACAACCTCGAGAGATGTCACAGAACATAAGTGGAGCACAGATGCTAAAAAGCAGCAAAGCTGAAGAGCCTGGCTCAGCTTCACTAGTGTGCAATTGACTGACTGCGAAAAACAAAGCGGCAGAGCACCGGGCTTCTGGGCGCTGTGAAGGCATTTGCCAAAAGCAGGCAGCTGCTCCTTCCCAAGCACAGTCAGCTGCCTATGTTCTTGCTTGTCGACAAACTCACCGCTGCCCTTCTTTTCAGCAGCTGCCACCGGCTTCTGTGCATCTCGGAGCCTCTGGCGACGAGCAAGACATGCCAAGGTGGGACGCATCAGGACCAAGTAAAAACCCAGGCAAGTTGTCCCGGAACGCTTTCCATTCGCTTGCCGAGAGTGAATTCAACAGGCAGGAGAGCGGCAGCCACCATCCTCCGGCAGTCTGACGGCTTCGCACACAAGCCCGCTTCTTTGCGGCTTCGTTCTTCGCTACTTTCAAGCAACCGCGATCTCTGCTTCTTGGAGGCGAAGAAGCGGCTAATTCGCGCACAGCTCGTGGAGCACAGATGCTCAAAAGCAGCAAAGCTGGAGAGCCTGGCTCAGCTTCACTAGTGTGCAATTGACTGACTGCGAAAAACAAAGCAGCAGAGCACCGGGCTTCTGGGCGCTGTGAAGGCAATTGCCAAAACCAGGCAGCTGCTCCTTCCCAAGCACAGTCAGCTGCCTATGTTCTTGCTTGTCGACAAACTCACCGCTGCCCTTCTTTTCAGCAGCTGCCACCGGCTTCTGTGCATCTCGGAGCCTCTGGGGATGAGCAAGACTTGCCAAGGCGGGACGCATCAGGACCAAGTAAAAACCCAGGCAAGTTGTCCCGGAACGCTTTCCATTCGCTTGCCGAGAGTGAATTCAACAGGCAGGAGAGCGGCAGCCACCATCCTCCGGCAGTCTGAAGGCTTCGCACACAAGCCCGCTTCTTTGTGGCTTCGTTCTTCGCCTCTTCCAATCAACCGCGATCTCTGCCTCTCGGAGGCGAAGAAGCGGCTAATTCGCGCACAGCTCAGAAGAGCGCCAGCGGAGTGCTCCGGAGCGCCGCTTCTGCCGAAAGACGCCGGGAACCGGCACTTCCCTCCGGATACCTCCGGAGCCGCGTCTTCTGCTTCTCTAGTCGTCTCTATCTTGCCAAAAAGCTTTCCACCTCCATTTGGCAAGTGGAGAGCGTACCTGCACAGCACACTAACCGCGGTTTACAAAGAAATAGGATTTGCTGCACATTCCAAGGACACGGCTCTTTCCGAGGCAATCTGCAACCTGCTGTCGGATGGAAGTGCTCTCTGCCCTCTCCTGCCCAGCCTATGTACTAGCGGGCATTTTCCAGCCTGGGCGAGGCAAACAACCTCGAGAGATGTCACAGAACATAAGTGGAGCACAGATGCTAAAAAGCAGCAAAGCTGAAGAGCCTGGCTCAGCTTCACTAGTGTGCAATTGACTGACTGCGAAAAACAAAGCGGCAGAGCACCGGGCTTCTGGGCGCTGTGAAGGCATTTGCCAAAAGCAGGCAGCTGCTCCTTCCCAAGCACAGTCAGCTGCCTATGTTCTTGCTTGTCGACAAACTCACCGCTGCCCTTCTTTTCAGCAGCTGCCACTGTGTTCTGTGCATCTCGGAGCCTCTGGGGATGAGCAAGACTTGCCAAGGTGGGACGCATCAGGACGAAGTGAAAACCCAGGCAAGTTTTCCTGGAACGCTTTCCATTCGCTTGCCGAGAGTGAATTCAACAGGCAGGAGAGCGGTAGCCACCGTCCTCCAGCAGTCTGAAGGCTTCGCACACAAGCCCGCTTCTTTGCGGCTTCGTTCTTCGCCTCTTCCAAGCAACCGCGATCTCTGCCTCTCGGAGGCGAAGAAGCGGCTAGTTCGCGCACAGATCATTAGAGCGGCCGCAGTGCACTCTGGAGCGCCGCTTCTGCCGAAAGACACCAAGAGCCAGCACTTGGCTTCCGATAGCTTTGGAGTCACGTCTTCTGCTTCTCTAGTCATCTCTATCTTAGCAAAAAGCTTTCCACTACCATTTGGCAAGGAGAGAGTGTACCAGCACTGCACACGAACACCGGGTTGCCAAGAAATAGGATTTGCTGCACATTCCAAGGACACGGCTCTTTCCGAGGCAACATGCAGCCTGCTGTGAGATGGAAGAACATCTCTGCCCTCTCCTGCCCAGCTCCATGGGCTAGCGAGCACTTTCCAGCCTGGCCAAGGCAAACAACCTCGAGACATGTCACAGAGCATAAGTGGAGCAGAGATGCTCAAAAGCAGCAAAGCTGAAGAGCCTGGCTCAGCTTCACTAGTGTGCATTTCACTGACTGGGAAAAACAAAGCAGCACAGCACCGGGCTTCTGTGCCTGTGAAGGCAATTGCAAAAACGTGGCAGCTGCTCCTTCACAAGCATAGTCAGCTTCCTATATTCTGGCTTGTTTACAAACTCACCGCTGCCCTTCTTTTCAGCAGCTGCCACCGTGTTCTCTGCATTTCGGAGCCTCAGGGGACGAGCAAGACTTGCCAAGGTGGGACGCATCAGGACTAAGTAAAAATCCAGGCAAGTTGTCCTGGAATGCTTTCCATTCGCTTGCCAAGTGTGAATTCAACAGGCAGGAGAGCGGCAGCCACCGTCCTCCAGCAGTCTGAAGGCTTCACACACAAGCCCGCTTCTTGGCAGCTTCGTTCTTCGCCTCTTCCTAGTTACCAAAATCTCTGGCTCTCGGAGGCGAAGATGCGGCTAGTTCGCGCACAGATCATTAGAGCGGCCGCGGTGCACTCTGGCACGCCGCTTCTGCCGAAAGACGCCGGGAGCCAGCACTTCCGATCGCTTCGGAGCCGCGTCTTCTGCTTCTCTAGTCGTCTCTATCTTAGCAAAAAGCTTACCACTTCCATTTGGCAAGGGGAGAGTGTACCAGTACTGCACACTAACCCCGGGTTGCCAAGAAATTGGATTTTCTGAACATTCCAAGGACACGGCTCTTTCCGGATGGAAGTGCTCTCTGTCCTCTCCTGCCCAGCTCTAGGTACTAGCGAGCACTTTCCAGCCTGAGCGAGGCAAACAACCTCGAGAGATGTCACAGAACATAAGTGGAGCACAGATGCTAAAAAGCAGCAAAGCTGAAGAGCCTGGCTCAGCTTCACTAGTGTGCAATTGACTGACTGCGAAAAACAAAGCGGCAGAGCACCGGGCTTCTGGGCGCTGTGAAGGCATTTGCCAAAAGCAGGCAGCTGCTCCTTCCCAAGCACAGTCAGCTGCCTATGTTCTTGCTTGTCGACAAACTCACCGCTGCCCTTCTTTTCAGCAGCTGCCACCGGCTTCTGTGCATCTCGGAGCCTCTGGCGACGAGCAAGACATGCCAAGGTGGGACGCATCAGGACCAAGTAAAAACCCAGGCAAGTTGTCCCGGAACGCTTTCCATTCGCTTGCCGAGAGTGAATTCAACAGGCAGGAGAGCGGCAGCCACCATCCTCCGGCAGTCTGACGGCTTCGCACACAAGCCCGCTTCTTTGCGGCTTCGTTCTTCGCTACTTTCAAGCAACCGCGATCTCTGCTTCTTGGAGGCGAAGAAGCGGCTAATTCGCGCACAGCTCGTGGAGCACAGATGCTCAAAAGCAGCAAAGCTGGAGAGCCTGGCTCAGCTTCACTAGTGTGCAATTGACTGACTGCGAAAAACAAAGCAGCAGAGCACCGGGCTTCTGGGCGCTGTGAAGGCAATTGCCAAAACCAGGCAGCTGCTCCTTCCCAAGCACAGTCAGCTGCCTATGTTCTTGCTTGTCGACAAACTCACCGCTGCCCTTCTTTTCAGCAGCTGCCACCGGCTTCTGTGCATCTCGGAGCCTCTGGGGATGAGCAAGACTTGCCAAGGCGGGACGCATCAGGACCAAGTAAAAACCCAGGCAAGTTGTCCCGGAACGCTTTCCATTCGCTTGCCGAGAGTGAATTCAACAGGCAGGAGAGCGGCAGCCACCATCCTCCGGCAGTCTGAAGGCTTCGCACACAAGCCCACTTCTTTGCGGCTTCGTTCTTCGCCTCTTCCAATCAACCGCGATCTCTGCCTCTCGGAGGCGAAGAAGCGGCTAATTCGCGCACAGCTCAGAAGAGCGCCAGCGGAGTGCTCCGGAGCGCCGCTTCTGCCGAAAGACGCCGGGAACCGGCACTTCCCTCCGGATACCTCCGGAGCCGCGTCTTCTGCTTCTCTAGTCGTCTCTATCTTGCCAAAAAGCTTTCCACCTCCATTTGGCAAGTGGAGAGCGTACCTGCACAGCACACTAACCGCGGTTTACAAAG